>NC_058374.1:67108409-67411439 GCF_018350175.1 Felis catus | reverse complement strand
TGCAGCACAACCCCATTTAGCAACATCCGCATATTTCTCTAAAGCGCATGACAAACAACTGAACTTACTCTGTTTGTTGCTATTATTTCAGTTACACAGTTTCCTCACGTCTACTCCATTTGGTTCAGTCTCTTTTTCGTACCAAATACTTCAGACTTCCTCATATGATTGGCTCATAATGGCAAGAAATAAAAAAAGGAGGAAGAGAGTTTGTCTTGAGTGACAAAGAAGTAGATTCTGAATATGATCCAAAAGAAACTCCAGAAAATATATGAGCAACAGAGTACAGCATAGTTGGAATAAGAGTAGCATCTCCCTCAGTGCCTATATGGGGAAGAGTTATCTTCATATTGCATATCATATTTTCAGTATTTAAAAAAACATTGTTGCAAGAACAGAGCTGTGTGACCATTGTGATACACTCTCTGAGGACCTGTGGGATTTTACAGATTGAAAATCAGGATCAGTACTCTATCTTAGAACATAGCCATCATTTTGTTAGAACTTTTCATTTTGAGAAGAACAGAGATACAAGATTTCCTGGTTAATGGAAGTTTTATGGTAAAGTTACCCAGGAAAGTAAGAGAACAAAATAGAAAGAAAGAAAGAAGATCTAGAATACTATGCATCGGATTGGTGGTAGTCTGCTCTTTGCCTCTCTCTTCTGCACTCCCCCATCACTAACAACGATATGATCCTTCTCATGGCCTCTGCTTACCTTCTCTGAGTCTTTCCACTTCTGTATTGCTCTATTCACTTCAAATTGGTCGTATTCTGACCTCCTGAGAGAGAGAATATGAATTTTTTGTCAAGTCATTCTCTGGTATGAAGCATCTACCCTATGCCACGGCTGCTGGTGCGAAACATAGTGTTAGCCAGGCAGGCAGTTTGTGCAGCACAGCACTACCATTTGCACGTGGGGCAGTCCTGAGCTGTGGACAGAGGCAGGCACTGTGAGACTCCTAAGAAGGGAAGCAGTGTGCTAATAGAAGAATGTAAATACGGAAACGAGAGCTTTGAGGCCTTTGGAGTGATACGAAGGAACAGCATACCGGAGGAGGTCTGTAATTCAAAGGCAAGAGTTCCCTTACTTCTGGTGCCAGTTGAAGCAGGAGAATGGCTAATAACATTAGCTCTAATGCTTGCCTTTACAATAGGAAAAAAATTAGAGTGCAACAAAACAATGGAAAAAGAGGCGCAAGAATAGTTGTCCATGAGTTGTTAAAGTTGCTCCCATCTTGTCAAAGTGACATTATCACAACTATAAATTCAAAAGTGAAAGCAGTCATCATCGTAACAGATTTTTCTTTCCTCCTAGTTTTCCATATTCCCATTTATTCTTATTCATATAACCTTATATCACTGATAGCTCCCGCACTGCCAAGTTCATTGGTATTTTCCATGTTTCCAGGTAATCTTTACAAAGTAGACCATGACCACTTGCTGTCGGTGTAATAATGCAGTAGGAAAAAGAATGATGAAGTATTTTCTTATCAAGTAAGAAAGTGGGAAATTTTTCTTACACAGAAACGGGGTTGAAACTTGAACACTAATGTAGACTCTCCCTATGGCGGAGTTCAGGGCTCTTCTGACCTGGCAGGTTCTCTACATTGGCTGGGAGGAACCAGAGAGCCAGCTGGGGACCACATCCACTTATTTCTGTTTTTGATTGTGCAGACATTCATTGTACTGTTCGTTTGCCAATTTGGTATCAAAACCAAATTGTAACCTACCTTAGATCTAAGACTTAATCTTCAAACCCACCTTTGTAATTTAGCTCAGCTTTTAATAGTTATTTTAATGCCTACATTATTCTCTACAGTCACGTTGTACCTTAATTGACTTAACTACCCTTCATTGCAAATATTTTTGTTGTTTCTAATTACTTATCTGTGTTAAGCTCCTGGTAAATAAAAGTATAATGAAGTATCTTTCAGCATGTATTTCCATTTAGAAAATTTCCTAAGAGGGGCACCTGGGTGGCTCAGTCGGTTAAGCGTCCGACTTCAGCTCAGGTCACAATCTCGCAGTCTGTGAGTTCGAGCCCCGCGTCGGGCTCTGGGCTGATGGCTCAGAGCAGCCTGGAGCCTGCTTCCGATTCTGTGTCTCCCTCTCTCTCTGCCCCTCCCCCGTTCATGCTCTGTCTCTCTCTGTCTCAAAAATAAATAAAACGTTAAAAAAAATTTTTTTAAAAGAAAATTTCCTAAGAATATTTCATTCCAGATTTCATTCCAAAAGGAAATTATATCAATTTAAATTCTTACTAGAATTAGAGACTACACCAATGTCACTGCATCTGTATGACTTTAAATATTATTTTCATTTGGTAACACTCTTATTCTGTCCATCTGTTTCCCATACTTAGGGTATATAAGCTAGCCAACATACTGGTAAATGGTTTAGATGCCATATTTTATATACAAATAAAACTTTAATTCATTTAAAAAGAGACTTTGAGCTCCAAATATCTAATGCTATTGAAATTTTCCCATATCTGTAATTCATCTCAATAAGTTTAAAGGTTTTCTTTTCATCAGAAAATGATAAAAGAAAATCGATTATTTTTTTTAACTTGCCTTTATGTGACAGTCCTCTGCAGGAAAATTGTGAAACAAAAACAGGAAAAATAAAAGGCTAGACAATGGAAAATCATGTAAGGCCAAGATCTTCAACCTGGTCTACATACTGCAAGCTAGGGAACCATACTTTTCTAAAATTACTCAACTATATGTGTGTTAGAATTTAAATGCTATGTTGCCACCCTTAACAGAAGTTTATTTCATATTGGATTATTATGTAGGAATTATGGTAGTACACAAAAATTAAAGTGAAAAGTAATGAGTCAAGTTTTTAACAGTAAGTTTTCCTGTTGCTTTGGTGGGATGCCTGAAAGTTAAAATTTCTCACGGGTTGGGTTGCTTGTAAATGGACATCATCCTGGCCCTCTGAGTGACTGGCATTGTGTTTATTTCTCCTCAGACAAGAGCGAAGGGGAGATACTCCGTCCTTTTCTAGGTACCCTTCTACCACCATGCTCAGACTATCCCTGTAGAACCAGATTATAAATTCCTATAAAAAACTATTAATGTTAACTCTCAGGGTTGTCCACTTTGTTTTGAGATGATAGCTTAATGATGTTCTTCAAAGAAATCACAGACCTACATCAGGAACTGGAGACGGCATCATGCTTCTTCACTCCCACTGCTCAGTAGTGAACCAGCAAGGAAAGCATGTGTGATATACCCTGTAAGAGAATGGTAGATGTGTCACTGTGGGAAAACCACAGTGAGCTTTTGCTTCTCTTCTCCAAAATCCTACATCTTTTAGTAAGATCTGGGAGGGAGACAAAGTTCTCTAGGTTTCTCAGTGATTAGGATTGGATAAAAAGATTTGAAGTTTTGCGATTCAAATACAGGTTTGTATTTTCTCGCATCCCCCATGTGTGAACATGAAGCAGTTCATCTCATCACAGTGAATAAAGGAGCAATACAGACAGAGTGTGCTGTAGAGAAAGCATGGAATGAGTTGCTTACGGTTAACTGTGGCAAAGCTGTTGCACCACTTAGTTCCTTTGGTTATTTCTTTGGATATCTGATGGAGAGGCAACATACACACACAAAACAGGCAGAAGTAGCTCTATACATCTGAACTGGTTTTAGAGTGGGTGTCGAGTAGGCAAGGGAGAATTGTTCTACCTTCCAAGAGAGCTGTTCATTTCTAGATGCGTCATTAAAGGAAGCACTGTGGGTTCCATGGCTGGAACAGCGAACCCATCGTTTATGCGGTCTATGTATCAGGTGTCAGTCTAGTCATGCTCTTGGTACCAGTTAGTTCTCAGAGTCTGGCAAAGTCAGACCTGTTTCACCTGCTCACAGGATGCTGCTGCTCTGTCCACTGCAGTGGCCTCTGCGCAGCTCCTGTTATTGTAGTCCATTTCCTGGTTTTGCTGTAGAATGTGGTGAGGTGTCCCATCAGAGTGCATGACTCTTTCTAATCCCAACCCACACACTGATGTCAAAGTATTTTTTGTTCTTTCTCTGGAGCATTATGTTCTTCCACCGGCACTCGCTCAGCCAGGAAAACATGAGGGTATTTTGCAATAGCATTTGGAATATACATTTTTATCTTTTAGTTGGGATTTCTAGTGTTTGTATTTTAAAGGTCAGATGATGTCACAGTCTTAGTCATTAGCTGTCTACGTATTGCTGAGTGTGTAACTGCCAAGTCAGAGCCTGCAGTCGTTTCCTAAAATCAGCACCAGGATTACAGGGAGTCACTCGCCTTTTTACGCACATACACATGCACGGCCAAATGGTGAAAAGCTACATCAGACCTTGCACAGAGCCCACCCTAAATTTGCTACTGCCCATTGTTCCAGAAAAATAGATCATGCAAGTAACTTTGATAATAATGGATGAAATAGTGAATAGAATTTTTCAGTGATTTTTAGTGATTTGAGTATTTGTAAGCATTTCCCTCCCCGGCAACCTGCATGCTTATCTTTTCTCCTTTCCTCTCTCTCCTCATCCCCTCTCTTATTTTCTCATTTTAAGATCTTCAGAACTCAAAAGACTATTGGTGGGAAATGAAGGTGAAGGATTATTGATCAGGAGATCTCTACTGCTGTTTTCTACTCAGAGTTTAGTGCAAAGGCTTCGTTTATATCCATAGAGAATACTAATATGAACTAGAGGTTGGGATTTAAGAAAACAGGGGTGGGGGGGTACAAAACTGGCTATTCTTTTGCAAACACTTAAATCACTTTCTTTGTGCCACGCAGTTATCAACTGTGTGTAATCTTCATAATGAGTTTCTTAGGGACTTTAATTTTACAGATTAGAAAACTGAGGTACAAAGAGGCTAAGCAACTTGCCCAAGGTTATACACCTGGTAAGTAACAGAACTGAGGTACAAAACCATGCGGCCTGACTCTAGACCCTGTGCCCTTACTTTGCGCTGCACTGCCTCGGAGGAGAGTCCAGGACAGTAAAAAAGAGAGGCTCTTCAGATAGGACAACATAGAGCCCTTCTGTGATAATTACATAAATGAGGAAAATGAAAATGCATTGAGAAGAAAGAATTTCAGACAGGTGAATGGGTGGCATCTGTACCTGCAAGAGAGGGAGAGACTTCAGTGAAGCAGCACTGTCCTTACATACTTAGTCACATGTGTCCTGTCACTTTTGGCACATTCTGTTAGAAAGAAGTCACAGGTCACTCCCACACTGAGAGAGGACTGGAGGAGTGCATGAACATCAGGAAACAGATCATGGGAGGCCACTCTAGAGTCTGCTGTAGAGACACATGCAGGTGAGGAGACACACACTCAGAGTCTGAATTAGGGTGGTCTTGATGCAAATAGAAAAGAAGAGTCAGATTCAAGAAACCATGTCTAGGAGTATAATCGTGAATTCTTACCCATACAACGTGAAGGTCTTTGCATCCATTATCTCAGGTAAGCCTCAAAATAACTATTTGAGGTGGCTGTCAGGAGAATCGTTATTTCACAGATGAGGGCACAGGCTTTTAAAAGTTAAGTTCCTAGCTCACATACATCCCAGCTTCAAATCTGGGTGTCCCAACTTAGGTTTGAACATAGGATGCCAGTCTCAGAGCTCATAGTCCTAGCCACTCTTCTTTACTTGGACTTCACAGTATAGAGGATTTAAAGAGAGATGGGAAAGAAAACATTGAAGATTAACTGCAAGAGTTTAACCCATTTCAACTCAAAGGATGGTGGTATTATCGAAAACAGGCATGGGGCGCCTGGGTGACGCAGTCAGTTAAGCGTCTGACTTCAGCTAGGTCACGATCTAGCGGTCCGTGAGTTCGAGCCCCGCATCAGGCTCTGGGCTGATGGCTCAGAGCCTGGAGCCTGTTTCCGATTCTGTGTCTCCCTCTCTCTCTGCCCCTCCCCCGTTCATGCTCTGTCTCTCTCTGTCCCAAAAATAAACGTTGAAAAAAAAATTTACAAAAAAAGAAAACAGGCATGTCATGAGAGGCACTGGCATACACTGCCTGCCACGCAGTGTGCTAAGCCCTCAGTATGCATCATCACATTGAATGTTCCAACAGCCTGCAAGAATAGTGGATATTCAGCAGATACCCAGATTCCATTAGTGGAGACAAAAGTTAGTGCTAGAATAACCTATCAGGGAGCATCATATGGAGATCATAGATCTCTAAGATGAGAGGGTGTGAGGGTGATATGGCAGTGACATCTGTCACCCCATTGGTCAACCAGGGTTGATTTGGCTGATCTGACTGGCTAGGCAGATATCCCCTTCCTCCCTCACTGCTCTGTGTGCACCCCTCCTATAGTTGTGCACTCAAAGAGGGTGACCTTCCCGGATAGAGGAGGGCTGTTCTTCCATCAAGGGTATATGGGAATTGTGCACCTGTTAGAAACTCTGAACAACCTGTCAAGGTCCATCCATAGGAAAATGTAGGGTAGTCAAGATTCCAAGACTCCACACACATCCAAATGAGGCACTGCCTGTGGCAATCCGCATTTTTTAAAAAATATAATTAAAATAAAATTAGATGTGTAAGAAAAAAAGGACAGGCCCCACAAGAGAACCTTAGAAAACACCTATATTTAGCAGTTGAGGGAGGAAGATAGTTAAAAAAGCAATGAAGACCTATACATCGGAGAGATAAGATGGAAAGATGGAGCTATAACTGTAAAAGCAAAGGGGAAGGAGAAGAAAAAGGGTTGTCAGCAAATACCACCAGAGAGTAATCAAAGAACCTCATAATCAAGGCAGGATAAAGGAATTTGGAGTTTAGGACGGAGGAAGGGATTGACTGAGGGTCAGACTTTTGGGTGAGCAGATTCAGGAAAACAGAGCCTAGCAGGAGTCCGCTGGCATAGAGGTGGATGGGCTAGCTGGGCTGTGAAGATAAGAGTGGGGAGTGAGGATGTAGAATTCACCAGTATAAACTTCTCTATAATTGCAGATGAACTAGTAGTAGTAATATGAGAGGGTTTGAACAACTGAGTAGCAGTGACCTTGTGTGTTGTAAATAGAAGAAGTCAGAGAAGAAACTGAAAATGGTGGAAAGAGACAGACTGCTGATGGAACGTGACCCCAGAGGAGACAGAAGGCAAAGAACAAGAAGGTGCAGGTCCTTAGAAAAGGGAAGAGACGTGTTACCAATGGAGGTGGGAGAAGAACTGAAAGAAACTGAAAGAAAATATAGAAAAACAGAGGTTCAGTGGGTTCAGTTTTCTTCTTAAAGAAGGACCCAAATTCATAGTGGGAAAACAGAGGAAAAGATGTCAGTACTAGAAGATAGTAGTAACTATTTTAATTAATGGAAGTAACAGTTGACCAAAGTTTATTGAATGTCTACTCTGAAGCAGAGAATTCAGTAGAGAAGACTTTAAAAGATGTTTATTTTTGAGACAGAGAGGGAGAGACAGAGGGTGAGCAGGGGATGGGCAAAAAGAGAGGGAGACACAGAAACCAAAGCATGCTCCAGACTCTGAGCTGCCAGCACAGAGCCCGATGCAGGGCTCGAACCCACAAACCATGAGATCATGACCTGAGCTGAAGTCCAGTGCTTAACCGACTGAGCCACCCAGGCGCCCCTAGCATGAACTTTTAATAGAACCAAGTAGGGTGGTTCCATAATTTTGCCCAGTGGTTTTTTTTTTTTAAATTTTTTTTTTTTTACCGTTTTTACTTATTTTTGAGACAGAGAGAGACAGAGCATGAACGGGGGAGGGGCAGAGAGAGAGGGAGACACAGAATCGGAAGCAGGCTCCAGGCTCTGAGCCATCAGCCCAGAGCCCGACGCAGGGCTCGAACTCACGGACTGTGAGATCGTGACCTGAGCTGAAGTCGGACACTTAACCGACTGAGCCACCCAGGTGCCCCTGCCCAGTGGTTATTGAAGGCAGTTAAATTCCAACTGCACAGGGCTGGAAACTGAAATAGAATGGCAGGTAAGCATGGATGAAAGAAAGATGGATTCTAGAGGCCAACAAAGAGTATCGGCGTGGTCTCTACCCACCCAGTGATGAAGGTAAGTGAATACTAAGAAGAGTTTAAAATCTAAATATTTTTGGGGGGGTGTGGAGGAAATTACAGGAAATGAGGAAACAAAATGCTTGTTATCAGAAAAGGAATGCTCTGAGACCTTAAAGTAAAATAGTTCCAAATCAAGCAAACTACAGAGTGCTCTCTCTGCAGTTTCAGAGGCTAAAGAACTATGAAGCCAAAGTATTATATAGGCCAGAAGTAAAAATAAATGATTGTGGCAGAGGAGGTGAGGGGGTGGAGAATATGACTGACCAGGCACCCAAATCATGAAGACAAGGTGGAGGGTTATGACAGAGGTCAGGGTTATGACAGCAAGGACAGGGCTTAGATGTTCAGGTTCAAACACAGAGGTCGATAGAGGTGGAATACTAGTCTAAAAATGACAATGGAAGCAAGAATGTTTTCGAGACTGGTTATGTCTTTTTGGGAAATTCCAGTTTTAATTAAGTTGAACTTACAACTCTTTACCTTGGGAGTCAGTCTAAGACCAGCAGAGACTTTGCTTCACAATAGAACTAGGAGGCAAAGTCATCAGGGAGTGACTGAGACATAAGTAAGGGCACCTAGCAGGAAGGGAATTGTTAGTTGGAATCAGATGTAAGCATTGTTCTCTGCTCACATCTATGCTATCACTTCCTTACAAATGACCCTTTGATCCTTAAAATTACCTGTAAGGCATTATCCCCATTTTATAAAAAAAAAAAAAAAAAAGAATCTGGTTGGCTCAGTCGATCTGACTCTTGATCCTGACTCAGGTCCCGATCTCATGGTCCTGGGATCAAGCCCCATGTTGGGCTTTTTTTCCCTGGCAGCATGGAACCTGCTTGGGATTCTCTCTCCCTCTCTCTCCCCTCCCCCACTCACACTTGTTTGGTTTTTTTGTTTGTTTCTTTTTTCCCCCCTCTCTCTTTTTCTATTTTTAAAAAAAATATCTGGTTTCAAGATTTGAATCTTGTCCTGACTGCAAACTCTAAGGTCTTTCTACCACAACTTACTGACACTCAGTAGTCTTAAAGTGTTACTACTGCTTTCAAGAACTAACTAGAAATCATGTCTGACTTCTATGAAGTGGGTATAAAATACAATGTGTTTTTTAATTGAGGTATATTTGACCTATAACTTATTAGTTTCAGGTGTACAACATGATTTGGTATTAAACATCCGTCACCTTATATTATTTGCAAATGTCTGTTGTCATGAGAACCTTTAAGACCTACTCTCTTAGCTTTCAGACATGTGGTACAGTATTAACTATAGTCGCCATACTGTATATTATATCCGATGACTTATTTTGTAACCGTAGATTTGTACCTCTTGACCCATTTCAACACCCCAAACTCTGTGCCCCTACAAGCACAGATCTGTTCTCTGTACCTATGAGCTCAGGGTTTTTTTTGTTTTGATCGTACATATAAGATCACATGGTATTTGTCTTTCTCTGACTTATTTCATTTAGCATAATGGCCTCAAGGTCCATTTATGTGATTACAAATGGCAAAAATCCCTTCTGTTTTAATGCTGAATCATATTCCTCTATGTATGTGTGGTGTGTTTGCACACACCACGTTTTCTGTCTCCATTCATCCATCAGTGGGCACTTAGGTTGCTTTCATGTCCTGACTGTTGTAAATAATGCCACAGTGAACATGCAGGCACATGTGTTTTTTCAAGTTAGTTTTTTGTTTTCTTTAGATAAATACACAGAAGTTGGATTGTCAAATCATATGGTAGTTTTAATTTTTTGAGGAACCTCCATCCCGTTGTGTAAAGTGGCTTCACCAGTTTACATTCCACCAATAGTGCACAAATGTTTTCTCTTTTCTCCACATCCCCACCAGCACTTGTTATTTCTTATCGTTTTGATGGTAGCCATTCTGACAAAGGGGGGGGGGGGGTGATGCCTCATTTTGGTTTCAACTTCCTTGATTATGGATTTGTAGTTCCCTGATGATTAGTTATGTTGAACACCTTTTCATATACCTGTCGGCCAACTATGTATCTCTTTTAGGAAAATGTCTGTTTAGATCCTGTGATCATTTTTTAATTAGACAATTTTTTTTTTGCTGTTGAGCTGTACACACAGCTTTTTCTCTTGAATTATATTCAGATCTAAAATATTCTGTGTGAGCCTCACAGGTAATCCTGTATATTTAAATCTTAATTTGTTTTTCAAGAAAAACATCGTGGACCCTTTTCCTTAATGACATTAAGGAACTTCCAAAACATTCAAGATGAGCACATTGAATTTCTGCAACTATACCCTAAAACATTAAGTTAATACTTAATATTTCATTATTTTTCAGGTGTGAGAATGAAACCAAATTCAAAACGGAAGAAGTATTTTGGGCTTACAATTTCTGCCCTACGCCATACTCCTGGACTGCACTTCTGGGCCTTATTTTATATCTTGTTTTCTTCGCACCTGGTAAACAAAGGCTTTGTGTTTCTGTGTTAAAGTTATCTCTTTTTAAAGGAGACAAGCTACTCTTTTTCAAATTTCTTATAAACTACTTTACTGAAAATGTTAATTTTTCTCAGGAATGGGACCAATGCCTTGGACGGTGAATTCCGAAATATATCCCCTTTGGGCAAGGAGTACAGGAAATGCATGTTCATCTGGAATAAATTGGATGTTCAACGTTTTGGTTTCACTGACATTTTTACACACAGCAGAGTACCTCACATATTATGGTAAGAGAATATTTTTTCCATCTATAGTTTCATTTTTATTTTTTCTATTCTTTTTATATGTACTATCATTTGGGTTTAAAAGAGTAGATGGTTATATTTTTGCTATACTCAGTATGTCTACGTGGCTTTCTTATTCCCCAAAGGCCTTGGAAATGAACCTAGGGAAAGAGAAGAGTAATTCTTTACTAAGCAGCATGGCTGCTCATCCCTCAGTGCTTTATAGCCCTCACCCCATACAACCCAAACATCTCCTAGCTGTCGCCCCAGTTGGAAATCTTCACCGCAGGCTGTTATTTTAATGAAGAAACATAAATAACAGAAGATGGTAGAAATGATGCAGGCAGGGAATCTAAGGGGTAATGTTGAAGATATCTCATGATGGAGACAGTCATGTCCAGGTAGCTCCCCCAAAGGCCGTGCTGCGATGTATGCCTTCCACTAGATTATCTATGCTGTTCAGGCCACGGCGTGGTAATTTCACTGTCGGCCTGGACCAGCACTTACTACTACCAAAAGCATAAACCTGACAGAGGTGTTTATGTGAAAATGTGTGGACCATAACTCAAAACAAAATTAGGACGTGGCCGAGTCAGGAAAAAGGCTTTGGGAAGCTACTTCAAGTCCATTTTTTGTTTGTTTGTTTGTTTTGGTTTGGTTTGTTTTGTTTTTATATGAAATTTATTGACAAATTGGTTTCCATACAACACCCAGTGCTCATCCCAAAAGGTGCCCTCCTCAATACCCATCACCCACCCTCTCCTCCCTCCCACCCCCCATCAACCCTCAGTTTGTTCTCAGTTTTTAACAGTCTCTTATGCTTTGGCTCTCTCCCACTCTAACCTCTTTTTTTTTTTTCCCTTCCCCTCCCCCATGGGTTCCTGTTAAGTTTCTCAGGATCCACATAAGAGTGAAACCATATGGTATCTGTCTTTCTCTGTATGGCTTATTTCACTTAGCATCACACTCTCCAGTTCCATCCACGTTGCTACAAAAGGCCATATTTCATTTTTTCTCATTGCCACGTAATATTCCATTGTGTATATAAACCACAATTTCTTTATCCATTCATCAGTTGATGGACATTTAGGCTCTTTCCATAATTTGGCTATTGTTGAGAGTGCTGCTATGAACATTGGGGTACAAGTGGCCCTATGCATCAGTACTCCTGTATCCCTTGGATAAATTCCTAGCAGTGCTATTGCTGGGTCATAGGGTAGGTCTATTTTTAATTTTCTGAGGAACCTCCACACTGCTTTCCAGAGCGGCTGCACCAATTTGCATTCCCACCAACAGTGCAAGAGGGTTCCCGTTTCTCCACATCCTCTCCAGCATCTATAGTCTCCTGATTTGTTCATTTTGGCCACTCTGACTGGTGTGAGGTGATACCTGAGTGTGGTTTTGATTTGTATTTCCCTGATAAGGAGCGACGCTGAACATCTTTTCATGTGCCTGTTGGCCATCCGGATGTCTTCTTTAGAGAAGTGTCTATTCATGTTTTCTGCCCATTTCTTCACTGGGTTATTTGTTTTCGGGTGTGGAGTTTGGTGAGCTCTTTATAGATTTTGGATACTAGCCCTTTGTCCGATATGTCATTTGCGAATATCTTTTCCCATTCCGTTGGTTGCCTTTTAGTTTTGTTGGTTGTTTCCTTTGCTGTGCAGAAGCTTTTTATCTTCATTAGGTCCCAGTAATTCACTTTTGCTTTTAATTCCCTTGCCTTTGGGGATGTGTCGAGTAAGAGATTGCTACGGCTGAGGTCAGAGAGGTCTTTTCCTGCTTTCTCCTCTAAGGTTTTGATGGTTTCCTGTCTCACATTCAGGTCCTTTATCCATTTTGAGTTTATTTTTGTGAATGGTGTGAGAAATTGGTCTAGTTTCAATCTTCTGCATGTTGCTGTCCAGTTCTCCCAGCACCATTTGTTAAAGAGACTGTCTTTTTTCCATTGGATGTTCTTTCCTGCTTTGTCAAAGATGAGTTGGCCATATGTTTGTGGGTCTAGTTCTGGGGTTTCTATTCTATTCCATTGGTCTATGTGTCTGTTTCTGTGCCAATACCATGCCTTGATGATGACAGCTTTGTAGTAGAGGCTAAAGTCTGGGATTGTGATGCCTCCTGCTTTGGTCTTCTTCTTCAAAATTCCTTTGGCTATTCGGGGCCTTTTGTGGTTCCATATGAATTTTAGGATTGCTTGTTCTAGTTTCGAGAAGAATGCTGGTGCAATTTCGATTGGGATTGCATTGAATGTGTAGATAGCTTTGGGTAGTATTGACATTTTGACAATATTTATTTTTCCAATCCATGAGCAGGGAATGTCTTTCCATTTCTTTAAATCTTCTTCAATTTCCTTCATAAGCTTTCTATAGTTTTCAGCATACAGATCCTTTACATCTTTGGTTAGATTTATTCCTAGGTATTTTATGCTTCTTGGTACAATTGTGAATGGGATCAGTTTCTTTATTTGTCTTTCTGTTGCTTCATTGTTAGTGTATAAGAATGCAACTGATTTCTGTACATTGATTTTGTATCCTGCAACTTTGCTGAATTCATGTATCAGTTCTAGCAGACTTTTGGTGGAGTCTATCGGATTTTCCATGTATAATATCATGTCATCTGCAAAAAGCGAAAGCTTGACTTCATCTTTGCCAATTTTGATGCCTTTGATTTCCTTTTGTTGTCTGAGTGCTGATGCTAGAACTTCCAGCACTATGTTAAACAACAGCAGTGAGAGTGGGCATCCTTGTCGTGTTCCTGATCTCAGGGAAAAAGCTCTCAGTTTTTCCCTGTTGAGGATGATGTTAGCTGTGGGCTTTTCATAAATGGCTCTTATGATCTTTAAGTATGTTCCTTCTATCCCGACTTTCTCAAGGGTTTTTATTAAGAAGGGGTGCTGGATTTTGTCAAAGGCCTTTTCTGCATCGATTGACAGGATCATATGGTTCTTCTCTTTTTTTTTGTTAATGTGATGTATCACGTTGATTGATTTGTGAATGTTGAACCAGCCCTGCATCCCAGGAATGAATCCCACTTGATCATGGTGAATAATTCTTTTTATATGCCGTTGAATTCGATTTGCTAGTATCTTATTGAGAATTTTTGCATCCGTATTCATCAGGGATATTGGCCTGTAGTTCTCTTTTTTTACTGGGTCTCTGTCTGGTTTAGGAATCAAAGTAATACTGGCTTCATAGAATGAGTCTGGAAGTTTTCCTTCCCTTTCTATTTCTTGGAATACCTTGAGAAGGATAGGTATTATCTCTGCTTTAAACGTCTGGTAGAACTCCCCTGGGAAGCCATCTGGTCCTGGACTCTTATTTGTTGGGAGATTTTTGATAACCGATTCAATTTCTTCGCTGGTTATGGGTCTGTTCAAGCTTTCTATTTCCTCCTGATTGAGTTTTGGAAGAGTGTGAGTGTTCAGGAATTTGTCCATTTCTTCCAGGTTGTCCAATTTGTTGGCATATAATTTTTCATAGTATTCCCTGATAATTATTTGTATCTCTGAGGGATTGGTTGTAATAATTCCATTTTCATTCATGATTTTATCTATTTGGGTCATCTCCCTTTTCTTTTTGAGAAGCCTGGCTAGAGGTTTGTCAATTTTGTTTATTTTTTCAAAAAACCAACTCTTGGTTTCGTTGATCTGCTCTACAGTTTTTTTTAGATTCTATATTGTTTATTTCTGCTCTGCTCTTTATTATTTCTCTTCTTCTGCTGGGTTTAGGCTGCCTTTGCTGTTCTGCTTCTAGTTCCTTTAGGTGTGCTGTTAGATTTTGTATTTGGGATTTTTCTTGTTTCTTGAGATAGGTCTGGATTGCAATGTATTTTCCTCTCAGGACTGCCTTCGCTGCGTCCCAAAGCATTTGGATTGTTGTATTTTCATTTTCGTTTGTTTCCATATATTTTTTAATTTCTTCTCTAATTGCCTGGTTGACCCACTCATTCGTTAGTAGGGTGTTCTTTAACCTCCATGCCTTTGGAGGTTTTCCAGACTTTTTTCTGTGGTTGATTTCAAGCTTCATAGCATTGTGGTCTGAAAGTATGCATGGTATAATTTCAATTCTTGTAAACTTATGAAGGGCTGTTTTGTGACCCAGTATATGATCTATCTTGGAGAATGTTCCATGTGCACTCGAGAAGAAAGTATATTCTGTTGCTTTGTGATACAGAGTTCTAAATATATCTGTCAAGTCCATCTGATCCAATGTCTCCTTCAGGGCCCTTGTTTCTTTATTGACCGTGTGTCTCGATGATCTATCCATTTCTGTAAGTGGGGTGTTAAAGTCCCCTGCAATTACCACATTCTTATCAATAAGGTTGCTTATGTTTGTGAGTAATTGTTTTATATATTTGGGGGCTCCGGTATTCGGCGCATAGACATTTATAATTGTTAGCTCTTCCTGATGGATAGACCCTGTAACTATTATATAATGTCCTTCTTCATCTCTTGTTACAGCCTTTAATTTAAAGTCTAGTTTGTCTGATATAAGTATGGCTACTCCAGCTTTCTTTTGGCTTCCAGTCGCATGATAAATAGTTCTCCATCCCCTCACTCTCAATCTAAAGGTGTCCTCAGGTCTAAAATGAGTCTCTTGTAGACAGCAAATAGATGGGTCTTGTTTTTTTATCCATTCTGATACCCTATGTCTTTTGGTTGGCGCATTTAATCCATTTACATTCAGTGTTATTATAGAAAGATACGGGTTGAGAGTCATTGTGATGTCTGTATGTTTTATGCTTGTAGTGATGCCTCTGGGACTTTGTCTCACAGGGTCCCCCTTAGGATCTCTTGTAGGGCTGGTTTAGTGGTGACAAATTCCTTCAGTTTTTGTTTGTTTGGGAAGACCTTTATCTCTCCTTCTATTCTAAATGACAGACTTGCTGGATAAAGGATTCTCGGCTGCATATTTTTTCTGTCTAGCACCCTGAAAATCTCGTGCCAATTCTTTCTGGCCTGCCAAGTTTCAAAAGAGAGATCAGTCACGAGACTTATAGGTCTCCCTTTATATGTGAGGGCACGTTTACCCCTTGCTGCTTTCAGAATTTTCTCTTTATCCTTGTATTTTGCCAGTTTCACTATGATATGTCGTGCAGAAGATCGATTCAAGTTACGTCTGAAGGGAGTTCTCTGTGCCTCTTGGATTTCAATGCCTTTTTCCTTCCCCAGGTCAGGGAAGTTCTCAGCTATTATTTCTTCAAGTACCCCTTCAGCACCTTTCCCTCTCTCTTCCTCCTCTGGGATACCAATTATGCGTATATTATTTCTTTTTTTAATGTATCACTTAGTTCTCTAATTTTCCCCTCATACTCCTGGATTTTTTTCTCTCTTTTTCTCAGCTTCCTCTTTTTCCATAACTTTATCTTCTAGTTCACCTATTCTCTCCTCTGCCTCTTCAAGCCGAGCTGTGGTGGTTTCCATTTTGTTATGCATTTCGTTTAAAACGTTTTTCAGCTCCTTGTGACTGCTCCTTAGTCCCTTGATCTCTGTAGCAAGAGATTCTCTGCTGTCCTGTATACTGTTTTCAAGCCCAGCGATTCATTTTATGACTATTATTCTAAATTCACTTTCTGTTATATTATTTAAATCCTTTTTGATCAGCTCATTAGCTGTTGTTATTTCCTGGAGATTCTTCTGAGGGGAATTCTTCCGCTTGGTCATTTTGGATAGTCCCTGGCGTGGTGAGGACCTGCAGGGCCCTTCCCCTGTGCTGTGGTGTATAACTGGAGTTGGTGGGCGGGGCCGCAGTCAGACCTGATGTCTGCCCCCAGCCCATGGCTGGGGCCACAGTCAGACTGGTGTGTGCCTTCTCTTCCCCTCTCCTAGGGGCGGGATTCACTGTGGGGTGGTGTGGCCCGTCTGGGCTACTTGCACACTGCCAGGCTTGTGATGCTGGGGATCTGGCGTATTAGCTGGGGTGGGTAGGCAAGGTGCACAGGGGCAGGAGGGGCCGGCTTAGATCGCTTCTCCTTAGGTGATCCTCTTCAGGAGGGGCCCTGTGGCAGCGGGAGGGAGTCAGACCCGCTGCCGGAGGTTTGGCTCCGCAGAAGCACAGAGTTGGGTGTTTGCGCGGAGCGAGCAAGTTCCCTGGCAGGAACTGGTTCTCTTTGGGATTTTGGCTGGGGGATGGGCGGGGGAGATGGCGCTGGCGAGCGCCTTTGTTCCCCACCAAACTGAGCTCTGTCCTCAGGGGGCTCAGCAGCTCTCCCTCCCTTTGTCCTCCAACCTTCCCGCTTTCTGAGCAGAGCTGTTAACTTATGACCTCCCAGACGCTAAGTCGTGCTTGTTGTGGGAACACAGTCCGTCAGGCCCCTCCGCTTTTGCAAGCCAGACTCGGGGGCTCTGCTTGGCCAGCGAGCCGCCCCTCCGCCCCGGGTCCCTCCCGCCAGTCCGTGGAGCGCGCACTGCCTCGCCGCCCTTTCTACCCTCTTCCGTGGGCCTCTCGTCTGCGTTTGGCTCCAGCGACTCCGTTCTGCTAATCCTCTGGCGGTTTTCTGGGTTATTTAGGCAGGTGTAGGTGGAATCTAAGTGATCAGCAGGACGTGCGGTGAGCCCAGCGTCCTCCTAAGCCGCCATCTTGCCTCAAGTCCATTTTTAACTAAAGTGAAAAGATTTTCTCTTTAGCAAGAGAATTTCTTCACTGTCTATGAGCCAATAGTTTGTAATTGGATTCTAAATGATGGACTATCCCAAGATAGTCCCTGTAAGTCTCTGTATGTATATGGAGTGTCTGTTGCTTAGACCATTCTCTGACCCCTTCCCCATCATTCACCCCACCCCATCCCACGCTCTGGGCATGTACATTCCTTTTTGCAAGAACAGACACACACACATCCCACAGTTGGACCATAAATCACTGGAGCTTTGGCCAGGACTTAGAACTGGTTTGCCATTATGTTCCCAGTATCTTCCAGGGCCTCCTTTTCACTTGATAAGCCCTCAGAAGTGTTTGTCAAATTAATAAATACACAGATGAATTTTGAATATGAGGAAACATACAAATCTATTCTTCCTGTCTCCTGAACATACTGTATTAGTATTAGCTCCTATTATCTTTATAAAACTCTTGTCTCTCCCAGTGAACATTTAGAAATTTAGAAACATTAAAAAAGGAAATGCATTGGCATTTTAAAATGGATATACATATTTCATATATTCAATTTTATCCCATTGGGAATTAAAGTTTTTTATATAAATTCAGAAACTTATCTTTCTGACACTATAGGTATTTATACAATAAATATTTACCCATATTTGCTAGTTCTTGAGAATGCTTAATTTTTTTGTTTGTTTTAGGGAATTCTTAAAGACCTAAATATAGGCTAATATCCCAAGGAAGTATTTTTGTTTGTTTATTTTTGAGAGAGAGAGAGGGAAACAGAGGATCCGAAGTGGGCTCTGTGCTGACCACAGAGAGCCCGATGTGGGACTCAAGCTCATGAGCCCGCAAGTTCATGACCTGAGCCAAAGTTGGTCACTTAGCCAACTGAACCACGCAGGAAGGCACCCCACGGAAGTATTCTTTTTATTAAGTTGTAGACCAAATACTAAAAGTCTACATGGCAAGACTTTTGTTAGCAAAGCTCCTCCTTCAGTTTATGCAGCCTCAACAACAGGAGGCAACAGAAATAAAATTTAAATAGGGCATACACAGCCATGGCTCTTTCAGAAATATTCAGTTAGAACCAATTGGCAGTTGCCAGAGGGGAAGGAGGGTGAGGGTTGGGCAAATATGGGTGAAGGGTGGTAGGAGGTACAGGCTTCCAGTTACAGAATGAGTGAGCCATGGAGATGAAGAGTACAGCACAGGGCACATGGTCAATGGTATTGTAATAGTGATACGTGGTGACAGATGGTAGCTACACGTGTGAGTATGGCATAATGTACATAGTTGTCTAATCAGTATGCTGTACACCGGAAGCTAATGTGAATTGTGTCAACCCTACTTCCATTTGAATATATACAGTTTATATTGTATTATATATATATGGCTTATATATAATAAAATATATATATTGTTTATATATATAGTTAGAAGTTTTTGCTTTGCATTAAGCCAGGCTTCTAGTATGTCAACACACTGGTCCATTAAGTCTACTGCTTGCTAAGTTTTTTCTCTGTCTTTGGACCTAAATTTTAATCTACATGTTACTGATTTATGTAAGACACATGTTTCTATAGATGATTTAACAAACATACTCCATAACAATGTATTTCTCTTTAAATTTCCATGTCTTCTTTTATTGCCTCCTTTCTTATTTCATAAAACCTCAAATTTTGGTTTTTTCCTGAACTATAATGCTTAGACAAGTCTGCCTTGGCCCCCATTCAGTAACGTTTATTACTAAAAATTATCATTAAAATGTCAGGACTATACCATTTTATGTATAGCACTTGTGACTACTAAATACTAAACCTACTAAATAGATTCTTTGAAAAGCATTGTATCAAATTTCCTGTACTGAGGTACTGAAATTCAGTCAGACATGGTCTTTGATTCCTCATCCTGTATAATTCAATTAAATATTTGTTTAAATCTGAAACTTCATATAGGATTCTTAATAAGATTGATTTCCTTCAGAATAAAACTGAGGAATATCTGCACTTAACAATCCTGACAGACTCATTACAGATTTTTGGGTTTTTTTCCTACTTGCATTCCAAGGAGAAATAAGAAAATGAGTCACATAACTGACTTGGCCATTATTTGGAGGAGGCCACAGCCTTCCTGGCTGGCCCATGCCTCTGGGGCTTAACCATAGGTCTCACCACTTGGGCAGTTTTCGTATTGCCTGCTTTAGATTCTTCAGATTCTGTAAAAGGATCTTGTATTTTATCTTTTGTTTGGTTGGTTTTTTTTTTTTTTTTTGAGAAAGAGAGAAACAGATCATGGGGAGGGGAGGGGCAGAGCGGGCTGCAGGCTCTGAGCTATCATCACAGAGCCCTGCGGGGGTCTCAAACGCACAAACCGTGAGAGCATGACCTGAGCCTAAGCCAGACGCTCAACCAACTAAGCCACCCAAGCGCCCCAAGGGTCTTTCATTTTAGTGGAATTTCTTTGATGTTATTTGGATGGGGAATCTGGGTCACAAGCAAGAAACTATATGGCCTTTAAGAATCTTCCTATTCCATCTAATTGTTTTTAACCATAATGGTGGAGCACTGACAGATTTGATTTATTTCTATTCATGCCACTGTTGCTAAATTGCGAAACATGATGAATGTTTCCTCAACATTATATTTTATAAAGCCAAACGTAGTTTGCTCTGTTAGAGATTCTGGAGTTTAGCAGCCTGATTTAGTCTAAAATGTTTTACCATCTGCACTTATTTTTTCTGTATTGTCATCATGATTACCATCCTTTCTTTGTCCCTCCCTGCTAACGATTCCATTTCTCTTCCACCACAAGTTTTACTTATCTGTAATCAAACACAGGACCTCATCTGCTTTTTTTTTTTCCTCCGAAACCCAGCATCATCCAAGAGCTAGCTTTTCAGCATCACCCTTTTCATGAAAACATTCCCAGTTTTTAAGTCCTACTAATCTTGTTCTATTCTATCTCTAATAGCAACCCTTCTTCCATAGTCATTTAGATGCATTTGGTAATGCTACCACTTTTTTTTGGCAGCTAACCTCCAGAATTCTAGTAGGCATGTAACATACATTTTTTTCTGTTCTTTGCAGTTTGGCAGGGCAGCAGTTTTTTCCCCATTAGACAGATGAGGAAAGCAGGGTCAAGAGAATTTAAGAAACTGCCCCAGGAGTCTGCCTGCATCACTTTGTGACTTTCAGATCCACACTGTCTACAGAGCCACGGAACCTTCCTGTCACTGTAGCACTCAGCCATGCATCCCAGATGACCTAGTAGTATTTTCTGATTATTTACTAAGTATAAGACATAAAAAATACATATACGCTTGTATGGAATGTTTAACATGAATCAAACAAATGAAATAAAGGACGCCTGTATTTGTGCTTTTAAACAAAGAGCATTTCTCTTACACAAGTCCAGCTCCTTGACTTAATCTAGCAAACTATGCCATGATTTAGTCAACCCTTTCGCATTTTTTCTAAATCTTGTAATTTACCTCTTTTCCCCTGAAGTTCTCTCATGACTCCTCGTCCCACCAAGCAGATTCTTTCAGGTGGACAATTCAGCAGCATTTTTCTTCCAGTTTTCCTTGAACCTTCCCAAGAATGTTTCTGTATTTATTCCTGGAATGGTTACTTATGTCTTTTAAAAAGTAGTCTTCATAATGTCTTTCCCATTCTGTAAGGATTCATCAGAAAGGGAAAATATTATTCAGTTCTTTAACTGCTTGCTACGCTATTTTGCTTACAGCTTGATTTTGAAATATGTCTTTGTCTAGTTTAGCCCTTTGTTTCAGATCTGCTTGCAGTCAACAAGAGCACATTTATTTCTAGATGCTCCATTGTGTCAGGCACCATATTAAGCATTGGGAACCCAAATACAAACAAGCCGTAGACTCAGTCCTTAAGGAGACCAGTTTTGACACTGAAACAGGAGAGCACATCTCCCTCTCAAGCATCTCATAACCATCTCTCCTATGCCTGCTCCTGATTGGGGTTGTAAAATTTATAGAATTGTAAACTAAAATAGGAGCTGAGTGGAGCACCTAACCTAGATGGCTCAGTCGGTTGAGCATCTGACTTTGGCTCGGGTCATGATCTCAACAGTTTGTGAGTTCAAGCCCCACTGCTGTCCAGTGCAGAGATCCTCTGTCCCCCTCTCTCTGCCCCCCCCCCTCTTTTTCTCTCTCAAAAATAAATAAATATATAAAATAGCTGAGAAACCATCTTTTTTTTTTTTTTTTACTTGATACGGAAACTGAGGCACAGAGAGGAGGTTAAATGACTGGAAGTCACACAACAAGATTTAAACCTAGATTTTCCAACTCCCAATCTGATATCCTTTCTGCCATTTGTCACATTAGTTTATCATCTTCCATTACCAGGATGATCTCAATTGAACACCTTAAATTAGGCAGGAACTCCACTGTGGTAAGGTTCTTATATTTAAATTGAGAATTATATAAGAAAGACCATCTTGGAAATATGTAGAGAGTATACACAAGTCACATATGTCGCATCCATCTAGACTTGCTGTATTTACACTTAGAATTGTAACACAACCAGGTACTATTTAGGTCTTTGTGTTTATACTGCATTGGCATGCATAGTCTTAGGGGAAAGCAGAATTCTCTGATCTCATGGAACTTATATTCTAGTTGGGGAAAACAAAACAAATTAGTAAGCTTTATAGTATGCCAGATGGTGAGAAGTGCTATGGACCAAAACAAGTGGACCTTGGTGGTCTAAGAGAAGGAACAAGGGGACTAGGTAAGAGACCACTGTGATAGTGCAGATGAGAAGATTGCCTTTAGATCAGAGATACCAGTGGAATGGCGAGAAGTGGTCATATTTGGATTGTATTTTGAAGGTAGATCCAACAGAATTTCCTAACAGATTGGATGTTGGTTGCGAGGGTAAGGAAACAGTCAAGGTTGACTTCTCAACTTTGGGCATGAGAGATTGGAAAGATAAGTTGCCATGTACTCCACTGAATCATGAACTCAGAAGTGGCATCATGTATGTGATTCTAGAAGTACAAGATAAATGAGAAAGAGATTGTTCCCTCAAAGTGCCTCCATTCTAGTAGACAAGACAGACGCAAATGCATGCACATAATACTTCTTGGTTGTTATGACGGTGGCTTCAGCAAAGTGCTGTAAAAGTACACAGGAGAGAGAACAGTGATCTCTAGCCAAGGAAGTGAAGAAAGACTTCAAAGCAGAAGTTACATCTGAACTCAGTTTATCATTCTTCTTGAGTTGGGCATTGTATAACTTGAGCTTAGAAAGATAAATTGTATTATGTTCATAGAGCTAGAATAGTAAGAGTAAAGCAGGCCAGTAGTTATTTTTTGCCTCCATGTAAGACCACAGTTATGTATGATTGACCAGAAGGAAAAATCAAAATCAAGTACACTTTCCAACCTAGGACTATTCATATACATACGTATTATTTTCCATTGCAGGAGCCTTCTTCCTCTATGCTGGATTCGCTGCTGTGGGACTCCTTTTCATCTATGGCTGTCTTCCTGAGACCAAAGGGAAAAAATTAGAGGAAATTGAATCACTCTTTGACAACAGGTTATGTACATGTGGCGCTTCAGATTCTGATGAAGGGAGATATATTGAATATATTCGGGTGAAGGGAAGTAACTATCATCTTTCTGACAACGATGCTTCTGATGTGGAATAATTTTCAGCTGCTGAAATATTTAGGTATTTAAACAGACTTGGGGAACAAAAGCAGCAATTGGTGACCTCACTGCCCTGCTTTTAATCTGGTTCTTTCCAGTCTAGTTTTGAATGACCTCATATTCTAGAATATTTGATTAGGAGGAAGATACAACCATGATGACATTTTTTTTTTCACAAGCAGAAATGTGAAACAATATTTAGAGATTTTAAATTAATAATTATTGAACAAATGTATGTAAATCCTTCCTGAGATAGTCTAAAATGAATATTGTATCCAGTGACTTCAGTGGTATCCTTTTTTCCTAAGACCATATATAATTATTAGTGGCAATAGAGTCAGTGCTAAACTAGCTGAATCGTATATGTATGATATACTTATGAAGAAGGATTCTGGGATATGATCCAAGGATGTTTTCTGTCAAAACATGGCCTGTTGGCCCTAAATTTCCCTAAGGACAAGTAGCTTATCTGTGATCAACTATTAGAAAGTAAATTCCATTTAAGCTTTCAGCAGATTCAAAAGTGCCTCCACAGAGGCATGGTTGTCCTTATCTCCTTTGGATTCCACATTTTGGTCTCTCTCTCCAAGTCAGATCTTGAGAGCTCTTGAGAAACTGACTCTGCACAGGACCTTTGGAACATTATGAAAAGCAGGTCTTTAAGGGTTTATTTTCATACGTATTTTTTTGCATCAGTGATAAGTATACATTTGCACAGATAAGCTGGCAAGTTTTGATAAGTATATTTTATTGCTAGAAAGTAAGAAAGAAAAAATTTTTATGGATCCCTGATCGAGTTAGTCACTTAAGTATGCACCTATAAACGCAAAACAGTGCCGTGTCTTCAAGTGTATTTCAGGGTTTCTGTTCATGCCAAAATCACCTGATACTCACCACGCCTTCACTCATCGACTCTAGAGCCCTACTATTTGTGCCTTCATTTTTGTTCTAAATAGCTGCTAGCAGACTATTTTCCCCTTTTAATCAAATAATTTCTGAAACAAAAAAGAAAGGAAGAAAATCAGTAACAGAGAATGCTGCTGTTATATTGATGTTTAAGTAAATAGTGGGACTTACGTTTTCCTTAACTTTTTATTAATTCTTCATAAGGGAATCATGACATTTCGTTACTTAATAGTACTTGTCTTTTTTTACTTTAAGAGCACAAATTTGTTTTTATTTTGCACACCCTTTTCTCATTTTCCCTGACAGTTTACCAAAAAAGAAAAGATACATAGATTTGTCTTTGGGTGTTTCCTTTTTCTCATACTTGGCTTGGATTCCTTTCCTTGTCTAAAAATTGAGATTTTCTTTTGGAACAGATTGATGTTTCTAATATAGCATACATTTCTGCAGTGTCTTTGCAAAGTGTTCATTGGTTCTTATGCTCATTTCATCAGTGATCCCTATTTTTTGTTCTTAAGAACTTCACAGGATATACAAAATTACTTGCTAGTTCCAGTGAAAATATGAATGAATCTTAAGTTTGAAGCATTTTAATATGGCTCTAAACATCTAATAAGGCACTCTTTGGACTGAAAAGATAGCTATCTCTAAATTCATTGTTTCTGCCAGTCTCCCAAAGGTGTTTGCTCTTCGCTGGAAGTCTGGCTTATTCCTGTCACTATTATCAAAACTGAAAATGTAGCCAAGGAGGTTTATTCTCTTAGCCACCAGGGGTATGATAAGCGTGCTTTTAAAATGTCACTTTACTGGCCTAAAAAATCCTTCAGCCAAAAAAAAAAAAAAAAAAGCTCCCTTTGATCATTTCATACAATAAAAAAATTTATTTTAGAGAGTTTTTTTCCCTGAATTAGGTGCTTTGACAATGGATTTCTAAGGGGATACTAGTATTGATTTTTCCCCCAGAAAAGCAGATGTGATTTAATAGAAAAAGTTATTCATATTTCTTATCCCATAAGAAATTTCTTATCTGTGTAATACTTCACACAGGGAAAGTGAAATGGAAAATGAGCTATTATGTGGCAAAATCAGAATATGGGGAGAAAAAGCATTTGGACCAATTAAAGTGCTCTCTAAAAATGTATTTTTCTGATTTATCCAAATAATTGCCTCAATTCTTCTCTTTATTGTATACATAGCCTTAATTATATGCTTATATACTCAGCTGGGCTGAATGCACAGTAACCTTATTATTAAAGGAGCGACTGGACTTTTATTATCTCCTAATGCAGAACATGGCCTGTTCTCCCTGATGTAAGCAAATGGCACTTTGAACTTTATATCCATAAATGCACATAAAAACAGGGAAAATTAGCCACAGTCCTCCTCCCCTAGTCTCCTCAAACTCTCCTTTAAAGAACTATTTGTTATTTATATAGTGATAAAGACAGTATTCCATATCTTGGAAGTATAAGACAGAATGGCATAGTATAAAGATTATTTATAATTTTTTTAAAAACAACTACTTAAAAAGAAACCTTATACAACTAGGGTGTTGTTTTTAGATTCAGTGAACATTTATAGTATATTAAAAATTAAGTATTTGAACTTTTCAGGTTTTTTTATATTATGTACCTTTTAAGTTCCTAGCATCTTTGGCTACCACTATCAACTTGAAAACATTACGTTTGAAATATCATCAAATATATATATTTTTAGGACAATTTATATATGGTATGATTTGACCTACCGTATTAAAACAGACTGAGCATCATGCTTTTAACTGAAATTATAGGTGTCCTTCTAAGCATGCTGCAAATTCAATAGACATGTATTATGTTTCAGGAATACATTGCAGAGCAAGTCGTAACTCCTAGTTGAGGCTTAGCTTGGTGGCTGATGAGATCTGCTCTAAAGAGAATAGAACCCTCCATCTGCACCTGAACACAGGGACGAACATGAAGTCAGATAAATTGTAAAGATCTGGCATTAATAATTTTCTTCAATACAAACATTCTTAATAATTTTGACTGTCGCACCTTAGTCAGTAATTACCCAAAACATGATTTTTAATGTATTTGTAAAAGATCCAAATGAAAACTAAATTTTAAAGGTAATATTTTCATTTGAAATTTTGTTCCCAGCCATATGCAGTAATTAGTTCCCTGATGGAAAATACTATGATGGTAATGGCTATCATCAAGTGCTTTTTCATAATAATATTTTACCACTGAACTACATTTTCATGTAGAAGATTCTAAATATTATTTTTTAGGTTATTCACCCTAAAATGAGAATTCCACTAAAGAATTTAGAAGTTATTTACTATAGTTTCAAAATCCATTATCCAGAGGGAGAATGAACAGGAAAAATGTAACTGACAACCTACACTTTTGCTTTTTATTGGAAAGTAAAATTGATATGTATTACAATCCTAGATCCTTGGGGGAGAATATTCTACAAAATACTATCCATGTGTTCTCTAAGAAAGTCTCACAACTTAATGACACTAACCATTTATAAGTACTGTAATACAGTAAGGAGGAGTGGAAGGATTGTTTTATCTCATCAGCATAGTTCAGAACAATAAAATTATTGAGATGTTTTGTAATAATCAGATTTTTTTTAATCATTCTCCTGGTTATAAAATCTCAAATTACACTAGCACCTAAAAACCTGCATTTACACAGTTGTTGCAACAAGTTTTCAAGTACCAAATTTAGATCTTTTCCTAACTACAAATGAAAAAAAAAAAATATCAGGCCACTAGCAAAGAATTCATAACAATGTGCTTTATAGCAAAATGTATTAAATAGCGGGTAAAATTTATAGCTTATGTGTAGCTGCTGACAATAACAAGACTCAGAATTATTCTCTAGATTAATTTTAATGTCCTGTTTTCTGTCACTTTCTATCAATTTTCTTAGCCTCGTGTACAGTAATGTTAAGCTAATTTGATCAAGTGATCAGTGGTAGCAGTGTATCTGTTATCAGTACATTCCCTTCTTCTGGGTGAGAAATATTGCTATTTTCCACAAATAGCAATCATTTTAAAAACAACTAACTGCTACCAACTTTTACATTATCTTTTACATTATCTTTTAGAGAAGCAAATATTTGTGTGCCAATAATCATCGAAGAGATACTTTGTAAGTGTGCTAATGATGTTCAGAAGTACATGACAGCATTTTATCCTCATAACTTGCTTGTGAGTGAGTGTAAAACAATATAATTCCTATAAATCTTTACTTTGGATGTATAAAACAGTCTGTTGCACTGAGTGATTTGGTCTATGAAATGTTCAGTAACTACCTTCAGTTAGCAGTAATATTCAGATTTTTATTTCACACTCTTAAGTTCATGTGTTTGATTTCGTCATATCAGTATGAGAAAAAGGAATGCAGCTTCCAAGTACTTAAAAACCAATTTTTGTAAAGTTTTAAAATTTTAGTAAATTTAACATCATTCCATCTCATTTGAAGGTTAAAAAGATGAGACTTAACTCTAGCCAAAGTAGAAATTTATATTCTACATGTCCAAACTGGTTCCTAGCAGCTTTTGGACTATATCTTATTTGATGTTAGAGTATCTTTATTTGTAATAAATGTTCAAATTTCTATTTAGAAGCTCTAATGTACATCTAGATTAAATCAAAAGTTTTATGCTTTTAAAATATGTATTTCAAAATGTATATTTTAATTTGAGTGCATGTTATATAGTATTTAATACTTCACATGTCTTAGAAAATTCAGTATAAATATTTATTCTTACATATGTGACATATGGGATGTCTCAAAAATTATGAATATGTATCATTTCCTTCAAAGTCATTCTAACCTATAGCTGTATCAAAAGTATTGTATATTTTATGGAAATTTAGTGATGTATATGTAAATTTTTTAAGTTATTTTATCGAAGTTCAATCTTTACATAAAATTAAAATCTTTTTTTAAAAAAAGTGTCAGTGCCAGAACTGTAAATGAAAATAATCAAATAAAAGTTAAGACAATTCATTACTCATTTATCTCCCTTGCACTTTTGTATTTTCTTTAATTCTCTTCCTTGGATTTTAGGATCTAGACATAGCAAAGGCATCTACAAAGCTCCACATATTGAATAATACTTTTTTATCTCTTTTGATCATGGGTAAACTCGATCTTTAAAAAAATATTTTATAATACCTAAAATTTGTTCCAAGGAATAATTCTAAATAGTAAATATAAAATGTAAAACGAAGTGCTTAGGAGCCCTTGAAATATTATTTCTGTTTGTTGCTAAAACAAGTTGTAACATAAACCATTATGTCAGGTTGACAAAAATTGTATTTGCTCTGTATGTGAAAACAAAATACCTGCCGGGTGGCCTGATGACAGTTCCTTTTGGCACTGTATAGCTCTCCATTGCCATTTTTCCCCAACTGAAGCTTTAATTTTTTTTTTTTAAATAGTAAGAATTACCTATTATTTGATCTGGGCAGCTGTTAGAATTATCTCCATAGTTAGGGTGTGCCATCCTGAGCCCAACTATAGAAACAGCCTGAAGAGATCCCCTGAAAACACTAGATCAATCCAGAGGCTTACAGTGGAGGGGACTCTCCTATCTGTGTGCCTTCTCTATGCACACAAAATTACATTTGATTTTCTCCTGTTTAAAAAAAAAAAAAAAAAAAAAAAGCCTTACAGTGGAGTTGCATTTAACCAAGGATTCTGATGTCAGCAGGTAAGGTAAAAATCCTGCAGTCAAAATGACCCAAGAAAATCCCATAAATATGCATAAAGGATCCACTCACCAGAGCACCTAAATAATGCAGTACATATCTGTGTCAGTGGCCAAAGTCTTCATTTAACTGTCCAATCCTGTGGGGGTAATCATTATAGTGCTTTTATGGGTACTGAACATAAATTCAGAACATTTTGATGACTTACCCAAGATCACACACTAAAAAGTGATATAAGACCTCTGCATGGACTACACCAATATTCTTCCTCTCTTGGTCATCATTTGGAATGTCTTCTAGTCAGACCCAGGCAGATTTCCTGTGTTGCAACTTAAAAGGCATGCGGAGAAAGAATCAGATAACTCATTTTAACCTGGACTACAGACACAAATTCTGACAACTTTTGATTTGGGGATTTTTCTCCAAATATGAAGCCCTATATAGTACATTATTTAAGGAGTCAGCATGAACACACATTCTCCAGTTTTGAATCCCAGCCTTTTCTACTTACTGCCTGGTAACTCAAATTACTGAGTTACTCTTTGCTCCACTTCTTGACTATAAAGTGGATGTGTGACTACCTCATACATGTATTGTGAAGGTTCGTCAATCATGTAAAGCAAAGCATGCAGACCAATAGTATACAGTAAGTGCTGGATAACTATTGACTGTTCTT
Source organism: Felis catus (assembly GCF_018350175.1). Taxonomy (NCBI): domain Eukaryota; kingdom Metazoa; phylum Chordata; class Mammalia; order Carnivora; family Felidae; genus Felis; species Felis catus. The sequence continues at coordinate 67,382,123 of NC_058374.1, read as the reverse complement.
AGTGTCATCCACATGCTATCCCTGATGCTGCTAAAGCCACACTGTGCAAAGCACAATGTGTTTATAATTTCTCTTCCTGTGAACAACTAAGAACAGGAGCACGTGAGCTTCTTTGACATATGTCATACAGGCTGTTTGCAGCAGGCAAGCTTCTGCCAACCAGAATGGTTTGAGCAGATATGGCTGGTTAGCCTGATGTCCTTCTTGCTTTCTCCGAGACTCCTTCCCATGGACATTCTCCGGAAGGGCACAGTTGAAAAACACAACATTCTCATAGTCTCCAGATTAACGAGACTACACAACTTCTGTATATGTGATCTCTGAATCCAGAAACAATCTTAGAATATCTCTCAGTAATCTATCATTTATATCCAGCATTTAAAAAAAATTTTGAGGGATGCCTGGGTGGTTCAGCCAGTTGTCCAACTCTTGATCTCATTTCAGTTCTTCATCTCAGGGTCATGAGTTCAGGCCCCGCATTGGGTGCCACGCCCAGCCTTAAAAATAATGTATTTTTTAATGTTTTTACTTTTGAGACAGAGACAGAGCATGAGCAGGGGAGGGGCAGAGAGAGAGGGAGACAGAATCTGAAGCAGGCTTCAGGCTCTGGGCTGTCAGCACAGAGCCTGACACAGGGCTGGAACTCACGGACTGTGAGATCATGACCTGAGCCAAAGTCGGATACCCAACCGACTGAACCACCAAGGCGCCCCAAAGTAATTATTGTTGAACTTCTCTCCAAATGAGAAATGACATTAATTAAATAAAAATAATTATTTTTGAAATCTCCAAATGAAAAATGACATTAATACTTCACTAAGAGGCTATGTTGAAATCAAGCTATTATACTAAATGCTATGAATTCAGTCGAAACATTGAGAGTATTTTTTTACCTTTAATTCATGCATTTTTCAACTACACTTACAAAAACTAATTTCAGGGGCGCCTGGATGGCTCAGTCGGTTAAGCGTCTGACTTCAGCTCAGATCATGATCTCACATTCCGTGAGTTCGAGCCCAGTGTCGGGCTCTGGGCTGATGGCTCAGAGCCTGGAGCCTGCTTCCGGTTCTGTGTCTCCCTCTCTGTCTGCCCCTCCCCCGTTCATGCTCTGTCTCTCTCTGTCTCAAAAATAAACGTTAAAAAAAAAAATTTAAAAAAATTTCAGATGATCAGCAGAGTAAGTTTTTACATGAAAGAAAATATTGGCATACTAGCAATGGATATTAATGTTTATTTTGGACAGAGCGTGAGCAGGAGAGGGTCAGAGAGAGAGGGAGACACAGAATCCAAAGCAGTCTCCAGGGTCTGAGCTGTCACCACAGAGCCTGACACGGGACTCAAACTCATGAACCCCAAGATCATGACCTGAGCCAAAGTCAGATGTTTAACTCAGCCACCCAGGAGCCCCCAACAAATGGATATTAAACTCAAAACTGATTTGTTATAGCAGTGGTTCTCAAAATGTCCTCAAACCAGAAGCACTGACCTCACCTGTGAGTTTGTTATAAATGCAAATCTGTGGGCTTCACCTGACATACTGAATTAGATATCTGGGGATATACATAGTCCAGGAAACTATTTTTTAATTGAAATATAATTGACATATAACACTGTGTAAGGTATACAATGTGTTTGTTGATTTGATGCATATATTGCAATATGATTACCACCACAGTGTTAGCTAACACTTCTCCCATGTCACATAATTACCACTTCTTTTTTGTGGTGAACAATCCCATCTTTTAGCTACTCTGAAGATTATTAGTACAGTATTGTCTATAATCACTATGCTGTACATTAGTTCTCCAGGATTTGTCTACTAGTTCTAAGTCTGTACCCTTAAACAACATCCCCCCTTCTCCAGCCTGTGGTAACTACCATTCTACTGATTTCACAAATTCAGCTTTTGATCAAGCAACTTAACAAATTGCCAGGTAATTCTTAAGCACACAATGGTGTGGGTTACCACTGCAATAGATTTTTGAATTCATCACTTTCAAAAGGAATCAGCTAACAAAGAAAGAAAAAATACATAAATAGGAATCAGCTGCATGTTCCTCCAAATGGTGAGCTCATCTAGTAAATAATAAACAGTGGATTTAGATGCAAGTTGCTTAGGAATTCATCAAGCTAAGTCACTTCCACCGCAGGGACTTTGCATGGTATGCCTGTTGCCCCAGTCTTTGTGTCTGGTTCCTTCTGGTCATTCAGCTTTCAGCTCAAAACCATCTCCTCTGAGAGCTTGTCTTGACTCCCTTACTTCCTACTACATCACGTAACCTTGCTTTATTTTCTTCCAAGTATTTATCACTGTTTGAAGAGTATTTTTATTTGTTGTCTGTCTCTCCCACAAGAATATACACTGCATGAGAGCAGGGAATTTTCATTATCCACTACTGACTCTCCAGCACCTCTTACAGTGCCTACCTAACATATAGCATGTGCTCAGTAAGTAAAGAATAAATGCATGCATGCATTTCAGATGCTCCTACAAAGGAGCATGGATAAAGGAGCAAAGAAGCAAAGAATAAATGGATGCATGCATTTCAGACGTAGCCTACAAAGGAGTAGTGGGAAGTTTTAACTGGACTGGAAAGCAATAAAATGATACCAAGGCACCAGGCCAATGTCAAAGAGCATGTTTTATAGATCGATCTCTATAGCAAAGCTGTTTTAATCAAACAGCAAACTCCATATGCTGTATGAATGCATGTGTATTCACATAAACACATTTGGATGACAAATTTGGTTTCTTATGATTCCTATTAAAGGAGGGGGAAATCTGGGGCACCTGGGTGGCTAAGTGTCCAACTCTTGATTTCAGCTCAGGTCATGATCTCATGGTCATGGGATTGAGCCCCACATCCGGCTCCAACTAAGTATGGAGCCTGCTTATGATTCACTCTCCCTCTCTCTCTCTGCCCCTCCCCCGCTTATGTGCCTGCACATATTCTCGCTCTCTTAAAAAAATAAACATTTTTAAAAAGGGAAAAATCTAATAACAAAAATCATTAAATACTAGGATAGCAAGATTGGGGTGGAATTTGCATGTTTTATAATACACTATTTCTATATCCTCTTTATATAATAGTAACACTTATATGTTACATACTTTATATATATTATCCTATCCTCACAAAACCCTATATAAAAAGTACATTACCATTATTGTATTGATGAGAAAGTAATTGAGTCACAGGAAGTAAAGTAACTTCTATTAAGGTAGAACAAACAGGTAAGTTTGTTCCAAGGTCCTTTTTTTTTTTTTTTTAAATTTTTTTTTTTCAACGTTTATTTTATTTTTGGGACAGAGAGAGACAGAGCATGAACGGGGGAGGGGCTGAGAGAGAGGGAGACACAGAATCGGAAACAGGCTCCAGGCTCTGAGCCATCAGCCCAGAGCCTGACGCGGGGCTCGAACTCACGGACCGCGAGATCGTGACCTGGCTGAAGTCGGATGCTTAACTGACTGCGCCACCCAGGCGCCCCCAAGGTTCTTTTTTTAACAACTACTATATATATTTTTTATAATGAACTTTATCATGGAAAATTTTATAATGGCCTCTACCTAAAAATTTCTATTTTTTTTTCCCCTGCAGGGTCACTGGTTATGGACTTAGAAACTAAAACATAACTACTGGATAAAACTGATAAATAACATGTAGAGGTAAATGTGTAAGGGTTGGAATTTAAAGTCTAAAATAATCAGTAATTTCCAAAAACATGCCCAAATTTACATTTATGAATTAATCCACGGAATCCTAATAAGCTTCCTTGCTCTGAAGTCTGCTGAAATTAATGGAACTACTCCAACCTTCTTTTGATTAATATTAGCATGGTAGATCCTTCTCCATCCCTTTACTTTTAATCTGCATGCATCTTTATATTTAAAGTGGGTTTCTTGAAGACAACATATAATTGGGTCTTATTTTTGATCCAATGACAATCTGGTTTTTATTTGTGTATTTAGACCACTGATATTTAAGCTGATGAAATATCTACCATATTTGTTACAGTTTTCTATTCGTTGCCGTTGTTCTCTATTCCTATTTTTGTTTTCTACTTTTGCCACCCTTTGTGGTTTTCATTGAGCATATTATACTCCATTCCTCTCTTAGCATATCAATTATACTTCTTTCACTTTTTTTAGTGGTTGCCCTAGAGTTTGCAATGTACATATACCACTAATTCAAGTCCACTTTCAATTTTTTTGAACATTTATTTTTGAGAGACAGAGACAGAGTGCAAGCAGGTAAGGGGCAGAGAGAGGGAGACACAGACTCCAAAGCAGGTTCCACACTCTGAGCTGTCAGCACAAAGCCCAACACAGGGCTCGAACCCAGGACCATGAAATCATGACCTGAGCCGAAGTCAGATGCTTAACAGAATGAGCCACCCAGATGCCCCCAAGTCCACTTTCAAATAACTCCACTCCTTCACAGGTGATGCAAGTACATTAGAATGTCAAATATTCCTAATTCTTTCCTTCTGTCGCTGTGTCACTGGTGTCATTCATTTCACTTGTACATAAGCCATACATTGAATACATTGTTGCTTTTGCTATTATTTTGAGCAAAATGTTATCTGTTCAATCAATAAAGAATCGGAAAAATAAAAGTTTTTCCTATACACTCATTCCTTCTCTACTGCTCTTCTTTTCTTTATGCAGATCCAACTTTCTCACCTGTATCACTTTATCTCTGAAAAACTTTTCTTCTTTTAACATTGCTTGCAAGGCAGGTCTAACTGGCAACAAACTCCCTCAATTTTTGTCTGAGAAGAGTCTTTACTTCTTCACTTTAGAAGGATAATTTTGCAGCATCCAGAATTCAAGGCCGGTGGGTTTTTTTTTTCTCTCAACATTTTAAATATTTCACTCCACTCTCATCTTGCTTACTTGGTTTCTGAGAAGTCAGATGCAGGGTTCATCTTCACTCCTTTATAAGTAAGGTGTTTTTTTTTCTTCCAGCTTACTGCAAGATTTTTCATCTTTCATTTTCCAGCTTGAAAATGACATGCCTGGGTGTTTTTCGTTTGTTTTGTATTGTTGTTGTTGGCATTTATCTGGGCTTCCTAGATCCTTGGTTTGTTATATGACATTAATTGGTGAAATTCTCAGTCCTTATGACTTCCAAAATTTCTTCTATTCCTTTCCCTTTCTTATTCTAATATTCCCCTTACAAGTATGTTATAACTTTTGTAGTTGTCCCTCAGTTCTTGGATACTCTGTTCAATTTTGTATTCTTTTTTCTCCTTGCTTTTCAGTTTCGAAACTTTTACTAACATATTGTCAAGTTCAGAGATTATTTCCTGAACTATGTCCTGTCTACTAATGAACCCATCAAAGGCATGCTTTGTTACTGTTACAATGTTTTTATCTCTAGCATTTTTTAAATTCTTTCATAGAATTTCTGCCTGTCTGCTTACATGACCCATCTGTTCTTGCATGTTGTCTACTTTTTCTATTAGAGCCTTTAATATATTGGTCATAGTTGTTTAAAGTCTCAGTCTGAATATTTCAACATTCTTACTTTATCTGGGTCCAGTTTTGATTCTTGCTGTTCTTCAAACTTTTTTACCTTTTAGTTTGCTTTGTAAGTTTTTCTTGAAACCTAGACATGATGTACTGGGGAAGAGAAACTCCAGTAAAAAGGATGTTTAACTGTGATGTAGTGTTGAGGTGTGGGAGGAGGGGAATTGTTCCATTATCCTATCAGTAGGTCAGTCTTTTGGAGAGCCTGTGCTCCTGGGATATAAACTTCACAAGTGCTTTTCAGTTTTTTTCTTCCCCTTAGGTGAGACAGGATGGCTAGAGAGAGCTGGAGTTGGGTAGTTCCTTTCCCCAGGTCTTTTAGGCTCTGATAAAGCCCAGTTCACATTAGGCTCTGGTGACAAAGTTTCTCTTGAAGGCAGGCCTTGTTAAAAAGAACAGCTTGCAAGGGATGCCTGGGAGGCTCAGTTGCTTAAGCATCCAGTTTGGCTCATGATCTCGTGATTGATGAGTTCGAGCCCCTCATCAGGCCATGTGCTGACAGCTCAGACCCTGGAGCCTGCTTAAGATTCTGTGTCTCCCTCTTTCTCTGCCCCTCCCCTGCTCATGCTCTGTCTCCCTCTCTCAGAAATAAATAAAAACATTTTTAAAAAAAACTTCAAAAGGACAACTGCTCTGGCCTATTTAAAATTGATTCCTTTTCCCCCTCCTCCTGCCAGAAGCCTGAGAGAATCTTTCTCCAATCTTCACTGTTAGAATCTGGGAGAGCTCTTGGAACTAAAATGCAAAAAAAGTGTAAGGGAGCCTCACTATGACTGCACCCTTCTGGAATTTTTAGCTCTCAGACTTGTCCACATGGAGCTTGTAGCAACCCATCAATTAATTTAGGTTTCCTACCTTGGCAGTGGTTCCCATGGAAGTGTCTGCTCTTGACTTCCTAGTTAGGTAAGTTGAGATTCTCTGTGTCTTCCTCTCTGTCTCCAATTTTAGGGGCAGTGATTTGCCCTGTGACGTCACTTTTCGTGTGGAAGAGTTGTTGATTTTCAGTTTGTTCACCTTTTTACTTGATGTTAGGATAGAGTATGACCTTCCAAGCCCCTCACATACCGAGTGGAAACCTAGTAAGCTTCTACAACTTTGTAAAATACAGTTTTTAAAACTCCAGGTGAGGCAGACACAGTACCTTTTTATGGGCTTTAAGAAGCCTTTTCCTACCATAAGGAACAACTGGGCAAGTGACCGGAAGACACTGAAGTCTTGTCAAGAGGTGTTCACCACAGGCATGAAAATCCTGGAGCTCCGAGACAGCTGTACCTTTAGAAACCAAAAACAGAACAAAACAAATTACCTTTATTTGTGGGTTTGCTCAGAAATCTCAGGGAACCTGCAGGTGCCAATAGGGAAGCCTTCAAGTTGCTAGATAGTGGAGTTCATTTATCAACACACTTAAACATATGTACCACTGGTGCTTACCGGGCTTCTTCCTCCCTCCAAAAAACAAAAAAAAGAAAGAAAGAAAAAAAGGATGTTTAACTGTGGAGAGAAACCTGACAAACTGGCCTTTTAAAAAAGCCATCCACGCTTCTGGGGAAGATGGCAGAGTAGGGAGATCCTGAGCTCACCTCATCCCACAGACACAACCAGATAACACTCACATCAGTGTAAATAACCCAGAAAACCACCTTGAAGACTGGCAGAACAAACTCTCCACAGCTAAATGTAGAGAAGATGCCACCTCAAAGAGGGTAGGAAGGGCAGAGACACAGCCCAGAGCTAATGGAAACCACCAGACTATCCACTGGAGAGAGGGACACCACAGGTGCAGAGAGGGGAGTGAAACATTAACACCAGGGATCCCACAAGGGAAAAAAAGGATCCCTATAACATTTGGCTTTGTAAACCAGAGGGACTGAACTGTGTGAGTTCTTACAACCAAGCAGGTCTGAAAACCTAGAACTTTAAAAATATCAGTGGGCTTGGCTCAAGGAGAGCTGGGAGAGCAAGGGGAAACTTAGTCTCTGCCCTAAAAGAGCACACAAAACAGCCCCATAGAAAGCACAGAAGAAGCAGTTCAAAAACCCCCTGTGGTATATAGGAGGGATATTTGTTTACTGGTCTCAGAGCATGTTCCATAGAGGCAGGGACACTTGGGAGGCTTCTCCGAAAACAAATGAGCCATTTCTGTCCTCAGCCCCCTAACAGGACCTACCAACACTCCCTACCTAACTTGCTACCACTGCCCCCCACCCCTGCATTCTCCTGCAGACATGCCCCCTCCGGCCAGGCCTCTGCTTCAGGTTTCCCTTCTATAGCAGACCCGCATAAACCTTGCTGCCAGCTGGTGTGGATCTGCCCCCTCCAACCACTCTTGGCCCAATCCACCTAAAGCAGTGCCCCAAGCCTGGCAGTGTGAAAGCAGCCATCCCAAAGTGGCTCCTGCCCCAGGGACAGGGATAGATAACTTCACGCACCAGTCAGACTGTGGCTCCTGCAAAGAGCTGGGGACAGACGGCTGGCCTGACTGCAGGCTCAACTCACTAATGAAAGCCTCTCGTTGGAGGAAAAAGGAAGAGCCCTGCAGTTCCGTGCTACTGCATCCCTGGCAAACACCTGGCCTGACACAGCTCAAGCACAAGGAGTCCCCAGACTAGCCCACTGACAGCACAGGAACCAAACACTGCCCACAGCAAGCAAAGAGACCCACTGGACATGACTAAACTGAAGGCAACATCAGCTCAGCAACAACAGCAGGGCACACACAACACATATGGGAGACACCCCTGAAGTGCCAAGTACTGGTACGTCTTCTTAATAAGGCCACTATTTTCAAGAGCAAGAGATGTAGCTGAGTTTCCTAACACACAGAAAAAGACAAAGGGAGTTAGATAAAATGAGGAGACAGAGGCATATGTCCCAAATGAAAGAACAGGACAAAACCATGGCAAGAAGCCTAAGCAAACTGTAGGTAAATAACATGCCTGATAGAGAATTTAAAACATTGATCTTAGAGATAACTCACTGGACCGAAGAAAAGAGTGGAGGACCTCAGTGAGACTCTTTGCAATGAGAGAGAAAACATAAAAGAACCTATCAGAGATGAAGAAATCAATAACAAAAGTACAGTAAAGGGAATAAATAGATTAGATGAAGCAGAAGAAGAGATCGATTGACAGAGTAATGGAAAGAATTTGAGAATGGGAAAAATGATACAAAGTGGAAATAGGGAACCCAGGGACACCATTAACTATAATAATATTCTCATTGCAGGGATCTCAGAAGAAGAGAAAGTAAAGGGGACAGAAAATTTATTTAAAGAAATAATAGTGGTGGGGCGCCTGGGTGGCGCAGTCGGTTAAGCGTCCAACTTCAGCCAGGTCACGATCTCGCGGTCCGTGAGTTTGAGCCCTGCGTCGGGCTCTGGGCTGATGGCTCAGAGCCTGGAACCTGTTTCCGATTCTGTGTCTCCCTCTCTCTCTGCCCCTCCCCCGTTCATGCTCTGTCTCTCTCTGTCCCAAAAATAAATAAACGTTGAAAAAAAAATTAACAAAAAAAAAAAAAAAAAAAAAAAGAAAAGAAATAATAGTGGAAAACTTCCTGAAACTGGAGAAGAAAACAGAAATCCAGATCCAGGAAGCACAGAGAGTCGACAACAAAATAAACTCAAGGGGGTCCACACCAAGACATGCAGTAATTAAAATGGCAAAAAGTAGTTATACGGAAGAATTTTAAGTGCAACAAGAGAGTGTCCGGGTGGGTCAGTAAGTTAAGTATACTAACTCTTGATTTCAGTTCAGGTCATGATCTCATGGTTCATGGGATCAAGCCACAGCCATGGAGCCTGCTTGGGATTCGCTCCCTCTCTCTCTGCCCATCGCCCTCCCCAAATGAACAATTTTTTAATTTAAAAAAATAATAAAACAAGAGAAAGATGTTTGGTACAAGGGAAATCCCATAAGTTCATCAGCTAATATTTCAGCACAAACTTCACAGGCCTGAAGGGAGTAGCATGATATTTTCATTAAAAATGCTACAATCAAAAGACATATGATAACAGAATGGATAAAAAGCAAGACCCGTCCGTATGCTGCCTTCAAGAGACAGCTGAAATGATTCAGACCTAAAGACACATGCAGACTGAAAATGAAGGGATGGTGAAACATTTAACATGCAAACAGATGTGGGAAGGGGGGGAGGGAATCCAGAGTAGCAATACTTATATCAAATAAAATAGACTTTAAACCAAAGACTGTAACAACAAGACACAAAGCAGGACACCGTATAACCATTCAGGGAACAATCCAATAAGAAGATATGACAATTGTAAATATTTATTCACCAAACCTGGAAGCAGCCAAATACATGAAGCTGTTAATAACAAACATAAGGAAGTAACTGATAGTAATACAATGTTATGAAAGGACTTTTAACACCCCACTTACATCAGTGGAAAAGTCATCCAAACAGAAATACAAGGAAAGAGTGGCTTTGAATGATACAGTAGAGCAGATGTGTCTAATATATAAATTCAGAACATTCCATTCTAAAACAGAAGAATACATATTCTTTTAAAGCGCACATGAAGCATTCTCCAGAAGAGATCCCCTATTAGGCCACAAATTAAGTCTTAACAAGTTCAAAAAGATCGAAGCCATACTGTGCATCTTATTCAACCACAACACTATGAAAACAGAGATCAACCACAAGAAAAAAACCTGGAAAGGACACAAATGCATGGAAATTAAATGGCAAGTTAGTAAACAATGAATGGGTCAACCAAGAAATCAAAAAGGAAATCAAAAAATACATGGAGACAAATGAAAATGGAAAAGCAATGATCCAAAATCCCTGGGATGCAGCAAAAGCTATTCTATGAAGGAAGTTTATAACAATACAGGCCTACTTCAAGGAGAAAATTCTCAAGTGAAGAACCTAACCAGACACCTAAAGGAGCTAGAAAAAGAACGAACAAAACCCAAAAGCAGTAGAAGGAAGGAAATAACATAAAGATTAGAGCAGAAATAAACAAAATGGATACTTAAACAATAAAACACATCAACGAATCCAGGAGATGGTTCTTTGAAAAGATCAACAAAATTGATAAGCCTTTAGCTAGACTCATCAAAAAATAAATTTAACAATGAATTTTTTTATTTTTATTTTTATTTTTTTTAATGTTTATTTTTGAGAGAGCGAGCACGAGCAGTGGAGGGGCAGAGAAAGGTGGGTAGAGGATCCGAAGCAGGCTGACAGCAGAGAACCTGATGTGGGGCTAAAACTCATGGACCACAAGATCATGACCTGAGCTGAAGTCAGACACTTAACTGACTGAGACACCCAGGTGCCTCAGAGAGAAGCTTAAAATAAACCAGAAATGAAAGAGGAGGGAAAAAAGTACAACACCATAGAAATACAAAGGATTATAAGAGAATATTTTGAAAAGTTATATGCCAACAAATTGGACAACCTCGACAAAATGAATAAATTCCTAGAAACATACAACCTCCCACAACTGACTCAGAACAAATAGAAAATTTTAACAGGCCAATTACCAGCAATGAAATTGAATCAGTAATCAAAAAATTCCCAAAAACAACAGTCCAGGACCAGATGGTATCACAGGTCAATCCTACTGAACATTTTTTTTTAATGTTTTTATTTATTTTTGAGACAGAGAGAGACAGAGCATGAGCAGGGGAGGGGCAGAGAGAAAGGGAGACACAGAATCTGAAGCAGGCTCCAGGCTCTGAGCTGTCAGCACAGAGCCCGACGCGGGGTTTGAACTCACAGACTGTGAGATCATGACCTGAGCTGAAGTCGGATGCTAACCGACTGAGCCACCCAGGTGCCCCAATCCTACTGAACATTTAAAGAAGAGTCAATACCAATTAATACCAATTAATACCAATTCTCAAACTATTCCAAAAAATAGAAGAGGAAGGAAAGCTTTCAAATCCATTCTATGACTTCCACATTACCCTATACCAAAACCAGATAAAGACACTGTCAAAAAAAAAAAAAAAAGAACTATAGGCCAATATCTCTGATGAATTAATTGCAAAAATCCTCAACAAAACATTAACAAACTGCATCCAGTAACACACACACACACACACACACACACACACACACACACACACACAATTCACTACAATCAAGATTTATTCCTGGGATGCAAGGGTGGTTCAGTATTCACAAATCAATGTGATAAATCACATCAATAAATCAAAGGACAAAAACCATATGATCATTTTAATAGATGCAGAAAAAGCATCCATTCAAGTACACAAAGTACAGAATCCATTCAAGATAAAAACCCTCAACAAAGTAGGTTTAGAGGGAACATAACATAATAAAGGCCATATATAGAAAACCCACAGCTAACATCATACTTCAGTGGTGAAAAACAGAGCTTTTTCCTAAGGTCAGTAACAAGACAAGGATGTCCACTCTCACCATTTTCATTCAACATAAAACTGGAAGCCTAGCCAGCAATCAAAGAAAAGGAATAAAAGGTATCCAAACTGGTAAGGAAGAAGGAAACCTTTCACTATTTGCAGATGACATGAGACCACATACAGAAAACCTAAAGACTCCACCAAAAAAGCACTAGAACTGATACATGAACTCAATAAGGTCACAGGATACAAAATCAATATACAGGTATCTTGTTGCATTTCTACACACTAATAATGAAGCAGCAGAAAGAGAAATTAAGAAAACAACGACAGGGGCGCCTGGGTGGCGCAGTCGGTTAAGCGTCCGACTTCAGCCAGGTCACGATCTCGCGGTCCGTGAGTTCGAGCCCCGCGTCGGGCTCTGGGCTGATGGCTCGGAGCCTGGAGCCTGTTTCCGATTCTGTGTCTCCCTCTCTCTCTGCCCCTCCCCCGTTCATGCTCTGTCTCTCTCTGTCCCAAAAATAAATAAACGTTGAAAAAAAAAATTAAAAAAAAAAAAAAGAAAACAACGACATTTATACCTGCACCAAAAATAAACAAAGTATCTGTGAATAAACTTAACCAAAGAGGTGAAAGACCTATACTCTGAAAACTATAAAACACTAATGAAAGAAATTGAAGATGACACCAACATTTGGAAAGATATTCCATACTGATGGATTAGGAGAACAAATATTTTTTTTATTTTTTAAATGTTTTTTAAAATTTATTTTTGAGAGAGAGAGAGACAGAGTGTGAGTAGGGGAGAGGCAAAGAGGGAGAGAGATGTAGAATCTGAACCAGGCTCCAAGCTGTCAGCACAGCCCCGATGGCGGGGCTCAAACCCACGAACCACAATATCATCACCTGAGCCGAAGCCAGATGCTTAACCAACTGAGCCACCCAGGTGCCCCAAATAAATATTTTTTAAATGCCTGTACTAACCAAAGCAATCTACAGATTTAATGTAATGCCATCAAAATACCACCAGCATTTTTCCAAGAACTAGAACAAATAACCCTAAAATTTGTATGGAACCACAAAAAACCCTGAATAGTCAAAACAATCTTGAAAAAGAAAAATGAAACTGGAAGAATCACAATTCCAGATTTGAAGTTATGCTACAAAGGAGTAGTAATCAAAAGAGTATGGTACTGGCACAAAATAGACACACAGATAATGAAACAGAGAGCCCAGAAATAAACCCCAAGCTGATAAGGTCAATTAATCTTCAACGAAGGAAAGAAGAATATGCAATGGGAAAAAGACAGTTTCTTCAAAAAAATGTTGGCTAAACTGGACAGTTAGATGCAAAAGAATGAAACTGACCACTTTCTTACACATACCCAAAAATAAAGTCAAAATGGATTAAAGACCTGAATGTGAGACACGAAACCATAAAAATCCTACAAAAGAGCACAGGCAGTAATCTCTCTGGCCAAAGCAATGTTTTTCTAGCTATGTCTCCTGAGATAAGGGAAACAAAAACAAAATAAACTATTGGGATTTCATCAAAATAAAAAGCTTCTGCACAACAAAGGAGTCAATCAACAAAACTAAAAGACAACCTACTGAATGGAAGAAGTTATTTGCAATGACATATCTGATAAAGAGTTAGTATCCAAAATATATAAAGAACTTATACAACTCAACACTAGAAAAAGTAATCCAATTAAAAATGGGCAGAAGACAGGGCACCTGGGTGGCTCAGTCAGTTAAGCATCCGACTTTGGCTCAGGTAATGATCTTGCATTTCATGAGTTTGAGCCCCACATCAGGCCTTGTGCTGACAGCTCGGAGCCTGGAGCCTGCTCCAGATTTTGCTTCTCCCTCTCTCTCTCTGCCCCTGCCCAGCTCGCAATCTGTCTCTCTCTCCTCTCTCAAAAATAAATAATGTTAAAAAGAATTTTTTTAATGGGCAGAAGACATAAACAGGCATTTCTCCAAAGAATACATACAGATGACCAACAGACACATGAAAAGGTGCTCAACATCACACATCATCAAGGAAATGCAAATCAAAACCACAATAAGCTATCACCTTACCTATCAGATGTCTAAAATCAAAACCACAATAAACAATTAGTGTTAGTATGGAGGTTCCTAAAAATATTAAAAATAGAATTACCGTATGATCCAGTTATTGCAACACGAGGTATTTACCCCCAAAATACAAAAACAGTAATTCTAAAAGATATATACAACCCTATGTTTATTGCAGCATTATTTACAAAAGCCAAAATATGGAAGCAACCCAAGTGTCCATAGACAGATTAATGGATAAAGAAGTGGTATATACATACAATGGAATATTATTCAGCCATAGAAAAGAATGAAATCTTGTCATTTGCAACAACATGGATGGACCTAAAGAGTATAAAGCTAAGTGCAGTAAGTCAGTCAGATAAAGACAAATACTATATGATTTCACTCATATGTGGAATTTAAGAAACAAAAGCAAATGACAAGAAGAGAAAATAAAAAAAAAAAACAAAAAACAGACTCTTAACTACAGAAAAGAAACTGATGATTACCAGGGGGGATAGGTGAAGGGAATTAAATGTATATTTATCTTTATGAAAACTGAGTAAAGAATTGTTGAATTACTACATTGTCCTACTGAAACATATGATAACTATATTGGAAATTTTTTTTAATTCAAAAAGCAATATGCCACATCTAAAAAATAATTTACAGTAATATAACCTTGCTATCATCATGAATAAGCAATTATAGAATGTGAAATGATACATATAAATTAACAATTAAATTATTTTTGTCTTTGTGTTTAACTTGGTCTCATTTTTATTTGTTATTATTTATTTATTATTTTTTAATATGAAGTTTATTGTCAAATTGGTTTCCATACAACACCCAGTGCTCATCCCAAAAGGTGCCCTCCTCAATACCCATCACCCACCCACCTCTCCCTCCCACCCCCCATCAACCCTCAGTTTGTTCTCAGTTTTTAAGAATCTCTTATGGTTTGCCTCCTTCCCTCTCTGTAACTTTGTTTTCCCCTTCCCTCCCCCACAGTCTTCTGTTAAGTTTCTCAGCATCCACCTAAGAGCGAAAACATATGGTATCTGTCTTTCTCTGCCTGACTTATTTCACTTAGCATAACACTCCCCAGTTCCATCCACGTTGCTACAAAAGGCCATATTTCATTCTTTCTCATTGCCACGTAGTATTCCATTGTGTATATAAACCACAATTTCTTTATCCATTCATCAGTTGATGGACATTTAGCCTCTTTCCATAATTTGGCTATTGTTGAAAGTGCTGTTGTAAACGTTAGGGTACAAGTGCCCCTATGCATCAGTACTCCTGTATCCCTTGGGTAAATTCCTAGCAGTGCTATTGCTGGGTCATAGGATAGGTCTATTTTTAATTTTTTGAGGAACCTCCACACTGTTTTCCAGAGTGGCTGCACCAGTTTGCATTCCCACCAACAGTGCAAGAGGGTTCCCATTTCTCCACATCCTCGCCAGCATCTATAGTCTCCTGATTTGTTCATTTTGGCCACTCTGACTGGCGTGAGGTGTTATCTCAGTGTAGATTTGATTTGTATTTCCCTGATGAGGAGTGACATTGAGCATCTTTTCAATGTGCCTGTTGGTCATCTGGATGTCTTCTTTAGACAAGTGTCTATTCATGTCTTCTGCCCATTTCTTCACTGGATTATTTATTTTTTGGGTGTGGAGTTTGGTGAGTTCCTTATATAATTTGGATACTAGCCCTTTGTTCAACATGTCATTTGCAAATATCTTTCCCCATTCTGTCAGTTGCCTTTTAGTTTTGTTGATTGTTTCCTTTGCAGTGCAGAAGCTTTTTATCTTGATGAGGTCCGAATAGTTCATTTTTGCTTTTAATTCCCTTGCCTTTGGAGATGTGTCAAGTAAGAAATTTCTGTAGCTGAGGTCAGAGAGGTTTTTTTCTGCTTTCTCCTCTAGGGTTTTGACAGTTTCCTGTCTCACATTCAGGTCCTTCATCCATTTTGAGTTTATTTTTGTGAATGGTGTAAGAAAGTGGTCTAGTTTCATTCTTCTGCATGTTGCTGTCCAGTTCTCCCAGCACCATTTGCTAAAGAGACTCTTTTTTCCATTGGATATTCTTTCCTGCTTTGTTAAAGATTGGTTGGCCTTACCTTTGTGGGTCCAATTCTGGAGTCTCTATTCTATTCCATTGGTCTGTCTGTTTTTGTGCCAATACCATGCTGTCTTGATGATTACAACGTTGTGGTAGAGGCTAAAGTCTGGGATTGTGATGCCTCCTGCTTTGGTCTTCTTCTTCAAAATTACTTTGGCTATTCGGGGTCTTTTGTGGTTCCATACAAATTTTAGGATTGTTTGTTCTAGCTTCAAGAAGAATGCTGGTGCCATTTTGATTGGGATTGCATTGAATGTGTAGATTGCTTTGGGTAGTAGTGATATTTTAACAATATTTATTCTTCCAATCCATGAGCATGGAATGTTTTTCCATTTCTTTGTATCTTCTTCAATTTCCTTCATAAGCTTTCTATAGTTTTCAGCATACAGATCTTTTACATCTTTGGTTATGTTTACACTTAGGTATTTTATGATTCTTGGTGCAATTGTGAATGGGATCAATTTCTTTATTTGTCTTTCTGTTGCTTCATTAGTGTATAAGAATGCAACTGATTTCTGTACATTAATTTTGTATCCTGCTACTTTGCTAAATTCATGTATCGGTTCTAGCAGACTTTTGGTGGAGTCTATCGGGTTTCCATGTAGAGTATCATGTCATCTACAAAAATTAAAAGTTTGACTTCATCTTTGCCAATTTTGATGCCTTTAATTTCCTTTTGTTGTCTGATTCCTGATGCTAGAACTTCCAATCTATGTTAAACAACAGCAGTGAGAGTGGACATCCCTGTCGTGTTCCTGATCTCAGGGGGAAAGCTCTAAGTTTTCCCCCACTGAGGATGATATTAGCTGTGGGCTTTTCATAGTGTTTAAGTATGTTCCTTCTATCCTGACTTTGAGGGTTTTTATTAAGAAAACTGAATTTTGTCAAATGCTTTTTCTGCATCTATTGACGGGATCATATGGTTATCTTTTTTTTATTAATGTGATGTATAACATTGATTGATTTGCGAATGTTGAACCATCCCTGCAGCCCAGGAATTAATCCCACTCGATCATGGTGAATAATTCTTTTTATATGCTGTTGAATTTGATTTGCTAATATCTTGTTGAGAATTTTTGCATCCATGTTCATCAGGGATATTGGCCTGTAGTTCTCCTTTTCTGTGGGGTCTCTGACTGGTTTGGGAATCAAAGTAATGCTGGCTTTATAGAATGAGTCTGGAAGTTTTCCTTCCGTTTCTATTTTTTTGGAACCACTTGAGGAGGATAGGTATTATCTCTGCTTTAAATGTCTGGTAGAATTCCCCAGGGAAGCCATCTGGTCCAGGACTCTTATATGTTGGGAGATTTTTGATAACTGATTCAATTTCTTTACTGGTTATGGGTCTGTTCACATTTTCTATTTCTTCCTGTTTGAGCTTTGGAAGTGTATGGATGCTTAGGAATTTGTCCATTTCTTCCAGGTTGTCCAGTTTTTTGGCATATAATTTTTCATAGTATTCCCTGATAATTGCTTGTATTTCTGAGGGATTGATTGTAATAATTCCATTTTCATTCATGATTTTATCTATTTGGGTCCTCTCCCTTTTCTTTTTGAGAAGCCTGGCTAGAGGTCTATCAATTTTATTTTTTCAAAAAACCAACTCTTGGTTTCATTGATCTGCTCTACTGTTTTAGGTTCTATATTGTTTATTTCTGCTCTGATCTTTATCATTTCTCTTCATCTGCTGGGTTTGGGGTGTCTTTGCTGTTCTGCTTCTATTTCCTTTAGATGTGCTGTTAGATTTTGTATTTGGGATTTTTCTTGTTTCTTGAGCTAGACCTGGATTACAATGTATTTTCCTCTCAGGACTGCCTTCACTGCATCCCAAAGCGTTTGGATTGTTGTATTTTCATTTTCATTTGTTTCCATATATTTTTAAATTTCTTCTCTAATTTCCTGGTTGACCCATTCATTCTTAGTAGGGTGTTCTTTAACCTCCATGCTTTTGGAGGTTTTGCAGACTTTTTCCTGTGGTTGATTTCAAGTTTCATAGCATTGTGGTCTAAAATTGTGCATGGTATGATCTCAATTCTTTTATACTTATGAAGGGCTGTTTTGTGACCCAGTATGTGATCTTGGCGAATGTTCCATGTGCACTCGAGAAGAAAGTATATTCTGTTGCTTTGTGATACAGAGTTCTAAGTATATCTGTCAAGTCCATCTGATCCAATATATCGTTCAGGGCCCTTGTTTCTTTATTCTCTGTCCAGATGTTCTATCCATTTCTTTAAGTGGAGTATTAAAGCCCTCTGCAATTATCACA
This sequence comes from Felis catus, assembly GCF_018350175.1. NCBI lineage: Eukaryota > Metazoa > Chordata > Mammalia > Carnivora > Felidae > Felis > Felis catus. Next base: position 67,363,783 of record NC_058374.1, on the reverse strand, counting down.
TTCTATTCAATAAGGTTGCTTATGTTTGTGATTGTTTTATGTATTTGGGGGCTCCTATATTCAGCACATAGACATTTATAATTGTTAGATCTTACTGGTGGATAGACTCTGTAATTATTATATAACGCCCTTCTTCATCTCTTGTTACAGCCTTTAATTTAAAGTCTAGTTTGTCTGATGTAAGTATGGCTACTCTAGCTTTCTTTTGACTTCCAGTGCATGATAGATAGTTCTCCATCCCCTCACTCTCAATCTGAAGGTATCCTCAGGTCTAAAAAGAGTCTCTTGAAGACAGCAAATAGATGGGTCTTGTTTTTTTTTTATCCATTCTGATACCCTATGTCTTTTGGTTGAAGCATCTTGTTCATTTACATTCAGTGTTATTATAGAAAGATATGGGTTTAGAGTCATTGTGATATCTGTAGGTTTCATGCTTGTAGTGATGTCTGGTACTTTGTGGTCCTAGCAACATTTCACTCACAGAGTCCCCCTTAGTATCTTTTGTAGAGCTGGTTTAATGGTGATGAATTCTCCCATTTTTTGTTTGGAAAAACCTTTATCTCTCCTTCTATTCTGAATGACAGACTTTCTGGGTAAAGGATTCTCAGCTGCATGTTTTTTTCTGTTCATCACATTGAAGATTTCCTGCCATTCCTTTCTGGCCTGCCAAGTTTCAGTAGATAGGTCTGCTACTACCCTTATGTGTCTACCTTTTTGTGTTAGGGCCAGTTTATCCCTAGCTGCTTTCAGAATTTTCTCTTTATCCTTATATTTTGCCAGTTTCACTATGATATGTCGTGCAGAAGATCGATTCAAGTTATGTCTGTAGGGAGTTCTCTGTGCCTCTTGGATTTCAATGCCTTTTTCCTTATCCAGATCAGGGAAGTTCTCAGCTATGATTTCTTCAAGTACACCTTCAGCACCTTTCTCTCTCTCTTCTTCTTCTGGAATCCCTATTATATGGATATTGTTCCGTTTGATTGCATCACTTAGTTCTCTAATTCTCCCCTCATACTCCTGGATTTTTTTATCTTTTTCTCAGTTTCCTCTTTTTCCATAATTTTATCTTCTAATTCACCTACTCTCTCCTCTGCCTCTTCAATCCGCGCTGTGGTCACCTCCATTTTATTTTCCACCTCATTTATTGCACTTTTTAGCTCCTCCTGACTGTTTCTTAGTCCCTTGATCTCTGTAGCAATAGATTCTCTGCTGTCCTCTATGCTTTTTTCAAGCCCAGCGATTAATGTCATGACTATTTTCTAAATTCTTGTTCCATTATGTAGCTTAAATCAGTTTTGATTGATTCATTAGCTGTCGCTACTTCCTGGAGTTTCTTTTGAGGAGAATTCTTCCGTTTTGTCATTTTGGCTAGTCCCTGTGGTAGCTCCAAACTGCAGGGCGCCTCCCCTGTGCTGTCCAAAGAAACTTGTGTTGGTTGGCGGGGCTGCAGTCAGACCGGATGTCTGCCCCCAGCCCATGACTGGGGCCACAGTGAGACTGGTGTGTACCTTATCTTCCCCTCTCCCAGGAGCAGGACTCACTGTAGAGTGGTGTGGCCCCTGTCTGGGCTACTTGCACACTGCCAGGCTTGTGGTGCTGTTTTGAAGGGATCTGGCCAAGGGCGGATTAGACGGATTGTATCTGCAAGGTACTCAGGAGTGGGAGGGGCAGGCTTAGCTAGTTTGCCACCTGTGGTCTCCTGTGGGAGGGGCCCTGCAGCACCTGGAGGGAGGCAGGCCCGTTGGGGGGATGGATCCATGGAAGCACAGCGTTGGGCGTTTGTGTGGTGCAAGCAAGTTCGGTGATGGAAACTGGTTCCCTTTGGAATTTTGGCCAGGAGATGGGAGAAGATGGTGTTTGCCAGCGCCTTTGTTCCACAGCTGAGCTGAGCTCTGTCTTCTGGGGCTCAACAACTCTCCCTCCCATTGTCCTCTCGCCCTCCCCACTCTCTGAGAGCAGAGCTGTTGACTTTTAAAATTTCACATGTTAAGTCCCGCTGGCTGTCAGAACTCATGCAGTCTGGCCCCTCTGCTTTTGCAAGCCAGACTTCGGGGGCTCTGCCTTGCCGGGGGCGGGGGGGGGGGACTGCCCCTCCACTGCCCCAGCTCACTCCTGCCAGTCCATGTTCTGTGCACTGCCTCTCCACCCATCCTACCCTCTTCCATGGGCCTCTTGTCTAGCTTGGCTCCGTAGAATCCATTCTGCTAGTCTTCTGGTGATTTTCTGGGTTATTTAGGCAGATGTGGGTGGAATCTAAGCGATCAGCAGGATGAGGTGAGCTCAGTGTCCTCCTACACCGCCACCTTTGACAATTATTTTAAAACCTTAAAAAAAAAAAAAAAAAAAAAAACCTCAAGTCAGGAAACATTAATAGTCACTGTACTGTCTGCCACCTCTACATCCAGCCATACCCCAAGCCCTGTGAATCTAATCATGTAATAAAAGTCTTCTGTCCTCGCTCTGTCTCTGTCTCAAGAATAAATAAACATTAAAAAAAGAAAAATTTTTTTAAATGGGGTGACTGGGTGGCACTCCATTCGGTTAAGCATCTGACTTCAGCTCAGGTTATGATCTCGCAATTCGTGAGTTCGAGCCCCGCATCAGGCTCTGTGCTGACAGCTCAGAGCCTGGAGCCTGCTTTGGATTCTGTGTCTCCCTCTCCCTCTCTGCTCCCCCCTGCTCATGTTCTGTCTGTCTGTCTCAAAAATAAATAAACATTAAAAAAATATATTAAAAAAAAAGTCTTCTGTCCTCAGTAATACTGATCCTCCTCAGCAAAAAACATTCTCATCATATTCTCTGGTAAGATGAAGACCAGGCTACTTGAATTCTACTGATAGGTTTGTATGTCCCCAGGATTATGGTAGATCTCATCTAAGCTAATTTTAAAAAAGGTAAGGTCATTGACCATGAGAAGTTCAAAGTCCATTTGGAATGACAAAATAAGATTTAAATTTAATAAAAATTCTACAGGCATAACAAAATAATTTTTCCAAAGACAAATATATATCTCAGTTTTGGGAAAGCAAGAAATAAGTTGAGATGAGAAAATATAACTTTCTAAAAAAAATCAAGCAAATTGCATTTTCTGAACAGGTATAGTTGTTTGGACTCCAAAACTCACACTCTTTCTTCTTCACTATATTATTTCTTTAACTACAGGAAAGCAAAGGTCTCACTGATTCCCTCTGGTGACATTGTAAGTGATCCCAAGATATAAACTGAAGAAAACCTTAATATCGGTTTTACTTACCAAAGGGGGCCTCCCCAAATCAAATCATACAAGCAAAGACATTAAGAAATTATGCCACATTGTTTTAGTGAAAATGAATACCTATTTCCTATTTTTTTGATACAAACTTTTTGGAAATCAATATAATACATGCATATTGTAAATCCTAACTCCATGTCTGTGACAAGGAATCTGCCATAGGAATTCACCACAAAAGAAAATTGGCTTGCTAAAAAAATTTCCAAAAGTATGTACACCATAAAAAATGGTATTAAGGGCTTGGTAATTACAACACAACTACATGCACTTTCACTTACTAACTCTGCCACATCAGCTAGTTTTTGCTATGTAAAGAAAATAAAATAAAATACAAACAAAAAAACACTCAAACACAGGGGCTTCAAATCCACAAATATTTATTTAGCTCACAATTTGGTGGGCTGACAATTTGGACTGTACCCAAGTGATTTGCTCCTGGGGTCACTGCTGAGCTCACCAATGCATGAGATAGGTGGGGTGATAGATGTTCAAGATGGCCTCAGCTGGGATGGCTCATCTCTCTTCTATGTGGTCCTTCATCTTTCAGCTGGCTTGTCCAGATTTTCATCACAGCTGAGCATCCTTTAAGAAAGAAAGCCTAAGTATGCAGGTCTCTTGAGGCCTAGGGTCACAACTGACACAAAGTCACATGTGCTAGATTTTACAGGCAAAATCAACCTACCCAAATTTCAGGGGTAGAGAAATAGATTCCATCTCTTAACTGAAGAACATGCAATATCCTATTGTACCAGTTGTGAAGATAGGGAGGGATAGAGAATCATGACCATTTTAGCAATCTTCAGTACTACATTTGGTTTCTGTTCCTCTTAGACTCATTCTGTTAAAAAATGAAGATGCTCAGCATTTACTTCATATAGCGACTTGGAATATTTCTAAGTATATCTTCCATATTTGGCCCTGGCCAAAAGTGATATATTTTAAACTCTATTTCTATAAATAATTCAATCATGATATTCTTTATCTTCTTTAGTGTAGCTCCCATTAGACTATGAGTTTTATGTGACTAAGGATCAATCTATCTTGTTTTCTTCTAATGTATAGTCATTGCTTTTGCACTGAGTAGGTGTGAATGAATAAAGGAATTAAACCTTTATTAAACCAAAAACTAAGAAAGGACCTATCTCAATTAATTTCTATCTCCCATAACCTCTAGGTTTTTGCACATACATATTTAAGTCCTCTAAAAATAATTGTTAACTACATTTTTGTATGAAGTGCAGAAGGAGGACTTACTTACAGGTTAAGAATGCTGAAAAATATGTATACTTTCTTTATCCAACAGGATTTTTTAATGTGTGCAGGCTGCATATTTAAAAATATGCGTAGCCATCCCGGTGACATTTGAAACTTAACTAGCTGTCTGGAAATGTGTGCAACAGGCTGTAAACACTGACATCACCACCTTGCAGGGTAGAGGGAAAAAAAAAGATAAATATGACCTTATGTCTTTAAATACAACATATTATAGTGATTCTGCAATAACACCCCTACCCCAACACCACAGTTAGTTGTAAACCGTGCTGCAACTCTGGTCTCAGTTCAATATCATTATTTCATCAGCCGTTTTATTTATGATAGTCATCTTTTTACCTCCTGTTATAAAAATATGAAGGTTAATGCCCCTAAAGAACCTTTAATAATGGATCTATTAGAGTTTAATAGAATCTGTTAGCTTTAAATAAAAAAGCCTAGTTTCTTTATGCTACATTGTGGGTTCCAATACCATAGAATTCAATATTCTCTCTCTTAGGCTACAAATACTCACTTCAATCAATAATATTATGGGATGATTAGCCAAAGATGACATATGCTGTGTAGAATATAAATTGGTTATTGCTCTTAAGGCTAATAAGCTGAGAATGAAGTAGGCTTGGTGTGATAGCAAGGAAGGAACTGTTGGTGACATAAGGCCGTAAGTGTTAGATGGCTTGTGAAACTCTAAAAAGCCTAATTCCTGTTCAAGCCAGACCAAATGGTAAACAAAACCAAGTCTAGGCCATCTTAAAAACATCTCCATTTCTGGGGCACCTGAGTGGCTCAGTCGGTTAAGCGTCTGACTTCGACTCAGGTCATGATCTCACAGTTTGTAAGTTCAAGCCCCGCATCAGGCTCTGTGCTATCACCTTTGTGCCTGGAGCCCACTTCGAGTTCTGTGTCTCTCCTTCTCTCTCTCTGCCTCACCCCTGCCCAACTGTCTCTCTGTCTCAAAAATAAACATTAAAAAAAAAATTTGTTATGAAAAAAATCTCCATTTCTGTCATTCCAGTGATTGCAGAGTGACCAATGTACCCTAAAAGAGTCTCTTCCTTCAACAAAAATCTAATAAGTACCTTTTGTAAGATACACACTATTCTAGGCATTGTATACAACATGGCAAAAACTATCCTAATATTGCAGTGAAATTCAGAAAAGATTTGTAGGTTAAGATATATACTGAAATATGTTACCTTCATGGGTATTGAACAAAGAACTTGGAGCCATTATGAAGTAATTTAGAAAATGCCAATTAGCAATTTTGGGAGGAAGGAGGTTGTAGTATATAAAGTCAGATGACATTATTTCTAAGTAAAAGCAGTCGTAGACAATACTGACCTTTGGATCCAATCTTATATAAAATGAAGTAGTGCCCCATTATCAACTATTAAAGACAGACTACAATTGACTAATATCAAACCTAATAATAAAGTTTCAGTATAGAATGGGCCCTTGAACAATACAGGCTTGAATTGCAGGGGCCCACTTATACTTGGATTTTTTACAGTACTATTGATGTATTTCACTTACTCATGATTTTTTATTATTTTTTAAAATGTTTATTTATTTTTTGAGAGAAGTAGGGAGAGAGGGAGAGAGAAAGACCAAGAAGCACGCAGGGAAGGGGAAGAGAGAAACGGGGACAGAGGTTTCAAAGCAGACTCTGTGCTGTCAGTGCAGAGACTGATCCAGGGCTCAAACTGATGAACCGTGAGATCAAGACCTGAGCTAAAGTCAAACGTTTAACCTACGAAGCCACCCAGGTACCCCCCTTCCTTATAATTTTCTTAATAACATTTTCTTTTCTCTATCTTACTTTATTTAAGAACACAGTATATAATGCATATAAATACAAAATATGTTGACTGTTTAGATTATTGGTAAGGCTTCCAGTCAACAGGTTATTAGTAGGTAAGTTTTTAGGGAATCAAAAGTTATCTATGGCTTTTAAGCTGCAAAGAGTTGGCACCACTAACACCAGTGTTGTTCAAGGGTCAACTGTAATTAAGTTATAAGAAAATGATATCTTTGCACTTCATTGTACTTTGATTTTTCAAATGTTGCTAAATACTCTTTTGGTCTACCTTGTTAATCGCTCTCAATTTTTATACTTCACCTTTTAACTGATAAATAACATTTCAATAAAAATCCTTAAAACAACAAATAAGAGGCAAATATTGTTCACATACAACATGTTCAGTGACACGGAAAGTATTATTGAGAACCAAATAACTTGGCTGAGAACCCAATGGCCAATAGCAACCAAAAGAATGAACTATTATGCTGATACGCAATACAAAAATAGACTTTGGAATGTGAATGTTTTTACCTTAATAGGAAAAAAAAAGTACTGGTATATGAATAAGACTTAAATGTCTAATTCTAAAAACTGAAACCTAACATCAGAAAGAACTGCCATAAATCTTACCCATTCATTCTTACAAGTCTTATTTTTTTTAAGCATGGAGATAATTCAATGGCTCCAGTGAATATAATGTTTTATATATTTTCCATGGAAAAAAAAATTTATTCCCCCTATTACTGAAATAGGTCTTAGTTCTGATTTTTTGTGTATGCCTAATTACATTTTTAATGGTAGATTCTTTCCATGGATCTCCAAATTTGAGCAACAGGATAGAATGCAGTAACACACAAATGAGAGGCAAATAAGACAATTGCAAATGAAATAAAGGGTATGAGCAAAGTCAATGGTCAACAACTAGAAACCTATGTTAACATCAAAATGAGATAAAGCAGTTATTAAAAGCATGGCTTTAGAGTGAGAAAGATCTTTGATTTGAATCTTGTCTCTATTGACTGAATGACTTGGGAAAGTCACTTCACTAAAGTTCAATTTCCTTATCTACAAAATGGGGATAATATTCATAATGTTGTGAGAATTAAAAGAGGTAGTGTATATAAATCACTTCAGTGTCTTTCACATAGTTAAGGTCAATCAACAAATTATTACAAATTTTTTGTATGTACTTGACATTCTTTCCAGGGGATACTGTGGCTCTTAAGCTATAAAACTTACATAGAACTCAATATATTTTAATGGTTATTATCATTATCAGGTGAGGTAACAGAAGTTAGGTTAAGGAGTCAAAATCAAGATGAAGTATAAGAGATATATAAAGATTTTGAACTAGAGCCAAATTCAGAAACTAAGTAAACAAAGCAACAAGGACAAAGTTTCAAAGGAGAAATGAGAAGTGATACAGCTATAGTGCTAGAATGAAGCTGATTTAAAAGAGCTAGGTACACTTAAAAGCATCAACTAGATGTATTGAGTGTTCCCTGTATGAAAAGCACTATTTTGGGCCATATACATTAAAAAAAAATATTACAAAACAGGCTTCTGGCCCTCATCAATTGTTGTAGCAGTGAGAAGAATAAGACCTGTAAATATGAACTCAGTTATCTAATGCCGCATAACAGGTTACTTCAAACGTTTTAGTAGCTTAAAATAACCTATTTTGATCACAGATTTTCAACATGAGCATGGCTAGCACGGACAGCCTATGTCTATACACTTTTGGATGGACTACTTAAAAGCATGGGGATGTTTCATTTACTCAGACATCCGGTGCCCAGGCAGAGAAGACCCAAAAGATTGGGGCTCCTCAGGCATCTTACTCTCTCTCTATATGGTCTTTCCACATGGTCCCTCCAGCATGGAGGTTTAGCAGCAACAAGACTTCATAAATGGCAGCTCAGGACAGCAAAGGTACATGTCATGAAAGAGGAAACAAGAGAGCACCAGCTGGAAAATATATCACATTTTATGATATGGTCTTGGAATTCATGCAGTGTCACTTCTACCTCATTCTGTTTATTAGACCTAAGTCATCAAGGCTCACCCATACCAATAAAAGAGCAATTAGACCCCACTGTTTGTGGAAAGGGAGTCAAACTACAAACATATCCTTTGGCCTCAAAGTATTTATAATCTTTCTGCATGTAAAATACACTCCCCCCCCCCTTCCCAAGACAACCCAACCTCTGCAAAAGTCTTACCTATTACAGCACCAGGCATAGGTTCAAAGCCCAGAATCTCATCCAAGTGTGTATGAGACTCTTCAGATGCTATTTATCAAGCACAGCTCCTCAGGTGTAGCTATCCTCAATATGAAGATATGGTGAACTACAGAGACAAATTATATGCCCTCTACATACCAACATATAATGGTGTAAAGGCATAAGAATCATTATAGGCTTTTCCATTGAAAAGGGGTGAAAGAGAGGCAAACTAGAGTTATCAGTCAATAAGAATTCTGAAATCCAGTTAGGCATGTACTGATGGTTTCTTGACACAGGCCTGCTGCCTGGGAATGCAGCACAGCATGTCTATATATCTTAACTCTACCCTTTGAGCTCATGGTTTAACCCCCTTTGTCATCTTTTCCATAAAGAACTGCTTATGTTTGCAGCTCAGTAGTTTCATCAGTCGGCTTCCTGAAAGTAGTATGTCAGAAGTCCAAAGGTCTCTTTTTATGTTTTACTGTCTCTGTCCCTTTCAGTCCAAGCTGGCAGTGTTTCTGCAAGTACACTTCTCTTAAAACTTTGTAGATCTCTTATGAGTATTACTAGGGTTTACCCCATCAGACAAAAGCTACACCCACAAAACTCATCAAGATAAGGCATTCTCTATCTTTGGCTTGCTGTCCTTGATACTCTTGAAAGCCCTATTGTTGAATAGAGACAATTTGGCGTTCATGTCCTTTAAGATCCTTAAAGATATTTATCTGAGATACCACCTCGAATCTGAGGTCTTTGCAAAGAGTTTTAGAATAACACCTTTGACATCACCTTTATTCCCTATTTTCCTGACATTGTCCTTCAATTGACCTTGTTCAAAAGCCTTTTCATAATTTTAATATTGTTTGCCATCTGAAGAAACTGGAATGAGAAAGTTTTATTTTTGATTCCAGCAACTCCAAGCTTCATTATATATGAAAGTATTTCTTTTACTTAACACTCTCATCTTGCATTTTACTACAGACAGCTAGAAGCCACTTCAATAATTTGAAATCTCCTTAATTTTGTAGTTCTATTTTCTTGTTAGTTCTATTTTCTGCATGACTACAGATCGTAATGTTGCTTAACTTTTTGTCACTACATAATAAATGTCCTCATTCTTCCAACTTTTGATACCATTATCCTCAATTTCCTTTCAGTTCTCACTCAGTGGCCACCTTGAGGACCCCCAAGTTACCACTAATAGTCTCTTCAAGGGCTACTATACTTTAATTTTCTCAAGGTCCTTGCAGCTGTATCCTGCCATTCCATCCGAAAGCCACGTTTTAGGTTTTTGTTGTGGCAACACCTCACTTCCAGGTACTAAAATATGTCCAACTGTCTACTATTGGGTAACAAGCCCCAAAACTCAGTGGCTTAAAACAGCAACATCTGTCTTGCTCATGAAGCAGTCTATACAAAAGGTTGATATAAGAAATTAAAAATAAATGGATATAAATATTCATTGATTGTAAAGCTCAAGATTATTAAGATGCTAATCCCCAAATCACTATCTACAGATTCAACACAATTCCTATCAAATCTAACTAGATTTTTTTGGAGAAATTGACAGGCTGAGACCAAATCTTATATGTAAATGCATATAAAGCTGAAATAATTATTTTAAAAAACAGGTAGTAACACTGATTTCAAAACCTGCTTATTATGAAGCTACATTAATCAAGACAATGTGTGCTTCACATAAGAAGAGATACATCAATAGAACATAATAAAGAGTTCAAAACCACACATAGTCAAATTATTTTTGACAAAGGCATAAAGTTAATTCATTGGGTGCAAGAATTGTCTTTTCAACAAATGCTGCTGGAGCAATTAGATATCTATGTTAAAAATTTTTTTTTTTTACCTTATATGGTACAAAATAAATAAAAGCTGGAAATAAATCATAGACCTAAATGTAAGAACTAAATATACAGAACGTCTAGAAGGAAACACAGAGGAGAATTGTAACATCATTAATTTTTCTGAAAAGATAAATTAGTTTGTTTTTATCAAATTTAGAACTTTTGCTCTTCAAAGACACCATTAAAAAACTGAAAAAAATACTATGGTCTGGTAAAAGTCAAGTTTGCTATAACAACCATTAAGGGAAGGCAAATTTGGGAAACAATTTGAGTACAATGTAATTTACAAAGTAAATTTCACAGATTGATGTGCAATTGCATCCACAAGAAACCCTATGTGAATGGACAAAACTGCACCCATTTGAACTGAGTCACAAAGGTATACACAGAATGAACACACACATATTCACAAACCTACCACTTACCCTGATTCAGTGTATTATCTTTTATGTTTTGCCATTCTTTCACATTTGTGAAAATTATATATATAATGAATATGTGTGTGTGTGTATTCAACAAATCAAAAAAATCTGAGTGTCTTGACTCAAAAATGCTGAGCAGTGCACATAAAAGGAATGTTTTAAGTATTAAAGAAGCTTGAAACAAAGCATTTTTAAAGAAATGAGAGTGGTATCTCCTCACTAATAGGCATAAAGGAATATATATTGCAGACCATTAGCTATAACACTGAAAAAATAAAAGAAATTCCTAGGTCTTTGAGCAAGTGCTGCAGTCAGTAAGAAGGCAGTCTAAAGAAATAGAAGCAATGAAAAAATTACTGAGCATATGGGTTGAAGACCAAACAATTAAAAAAAACGAAAAACTTTCCCACAAAGAAAAAGCACTATCTACATACAGAAGCCTTAAGTATAAATCACCAAATCCTGCAGAAATGGTTTCTTAATGCTAGTATTGGCTAGTTTGGTGGTTTCAAACAGTGCTGGAGCTGTAGGGAAAGAAACACAAGTCTAAAATGATAGCTTTTTTTCTGTCAGGATTTGGAAGGTGTAATTACACTGCATTTTGTCTTCCATTAGTGCTACTAAAACGTCGAACAATGCAGCTGTCCTTCTCGGAAGGTAGTCTTTTTCTCTCCAGCTGCTTTCAAGATCTTCTGTCAGGCTCTGCCATTTTATTATACTGGGTCTAGACATAGATTTCAAATTATTTTTCCTACTTGGAAATTCTTGGACTTCCTGAATTTGTGAATTAGTATGCCTGATCAATTTTGAAAAATTCTCAGGTATTATCACTTTAATTTATGCCTCTTTCCCATTCTCTCTCCTCCACTGTTGATACTTCAATCAAGTATATGTTGGAACTTATATTCTATCTTCCTCATTGTTTCACCCATTTTCTTTTTTTCTTGTGTATTTTGGACAATTTATTCTGATGTATTTCACTTCAAAAATTCTCTCTTCACTTGTGTCTAATATACTGCTAGATGTACTTACTGAATTTTCAGCAGGTGGCAGAAATGGAAAACTGGAACTAGAGAACTGTAAAACTAGAAAAAGTATCAATGTCAGAATTTGAATCACATCTACAGAGAAAATTCGTTCATCAATTTGTCATGGTCCCTAACTGTCAATATGGATTCTCCCAGAAGCAAACTAGAAGGCAAAACTCAAAGCAACATTTAAGTGCATGTAGTCTTGGGCAGCATTGGGGGGCGGGGGAGGGGGAGGGACGGGGGCTGTGATTTTAAGAAAAACTTGTAAGGAAGTAGGAAAATGAGACAAGAAAGAAAGGAAGCTAATACAGGGTTTATTACCAAGCAAGCTACCTTTGTAGGCAACTTAACCCTCTGAGGAACTCTGTAAGGATAGTGTTTCTCCAACATTGGAATGCATAAATATCATCCATTTAAGCATATATTCTTGATCCCCAGACCCCAGAGATTCTGTTTCAGTAGTTTGGGGGTAGGTTCTAAGAATCTGCACCTCTAACTCCTGCACAATAGTAATGTTAGTGTTACAGGTCTGTGTGTCAAGCTTTGGTGCAGAAAATGTTTGAGGGAGTTATCCTGCCCAAGAGGACAGTGAACTGGAGTATTTACCCACCAACTCCCATCAGTCATTGTTTTAAAAGACTTCTCTCAAACACCCTGGTACTTCCTGTCTGTCTGCACATAGTCAACACAGATGTCTGCAGCCAAGAGAAACCTCTCAGGAAATAAGTCACAGGTGCTGTCAGTTGGAAATCAGGTTGGCGTGTATTTAAATGGAAAGTGCCAAGGAAGCGTGAGCAGAGCAATGACAGCATTTGCTACGCTGCTGTATGTGGTGTCATGGGGAAAATAAACATTAACCAAGAAATTATACAAATAAATTAAAATTATGGTAAGTGCTAAAAAGAAAATTACATGAGACTATCCCTAAAGATAGCCTCATATTATTACAGATGGCAAATTACTAGAGTAGTTAATGCTGGCCAAAATCACTGTTTTATAAATTTGTTAAGCGCCAACTCCAGATCAGTATCATGTACATCAGCCGTAACTGACTGTACATACCTTATTTGCAGTCACTGTGATTGGTAGTTTACAATACAAATGTGTGCATAATCATTGAGCTTTCCATTTTGTTTCATTTGGATAAGCCTTAGTTAAGATTTACTCGTTTTATAAATCTTAAGTTGTGAATATGGAAAGAAAGCTGCTTACTTCTGTTGTTTTTTCCATTAAATGGCTTCACCAAAGGACCTAAATCATATTGGATTTTAAGAAGTATGCTACAATCTATTCTACTATGTAATATGTGTCTTTTTGATTCTGTAAATCCATATTCACTTTCCTTTCCAAATATATGCATCATCTTAAAGCACCTAAAGAATTAGCAACTGCAATGTTAGGGAACAGTCCACATAACTACCCATTCTTTAGGGGTTTCAAGAGCACCCTCAAATTTGATAACTTGCTTTACAAGGACTCAGTTCATTGAAAGATGTTATAGTCACGATTACAGTTTATTACAGGAAAAGAATACAGATTAAAATCAGCCTAGGGAAGAAACACACAGGACAGACTCTAGGAAAGTAATAAATGAAGAGCTTCTAGTAGACCTCTTCTGTGGAGTCATAGACTTTCCTGATATCACTGTCTGATAACATATACAGTACTGCCAACCAGGAAAGTTCACCCAAACCCTAGGGTCCAGAGTCTTTACTGGGGCTACATCAGAGTGGCATGCTGACCTCAGTTTCTAACCTTAAGAAGTTGAGCTGAGACTGCTTGATTTCAGGTCTCATTCTAAATCACGCTGTTACTATCTAGCTTGGTCCAAGGTCCCCAGGCTAACAAAGACATTTCTATCAGGCATGCAGGACACTCCAAGGGTATAGAAATTACATCCCCAAAGCCAAGAACAAAGGGAAGACCTTCTTTTGGGCAAGTTTACATTCTTTACTACACTGTACCTTACCCTCTTCTATGTGTGGTCACTGCACTAAAAAGCCCTGACATTCCTTTTTACCTTACTGAGCTGAACTGCCACATTATGATATTGACAAAAATGTAACTACATGTAGATTTTTGTAATTAAGGTGCTTTCAATACTGCTAGACTTTGATTAGCATAGTACTTGGGAAAAATCCATTTATTTGATACTTGAAACCAAGCTAAGATTCACAGCTCAATCTTATTCTAGTATCACAGGGAGAAGGTCTTCTTTTTCTATATTGGTCTTCATTGCTGGGTCATATTTTGCAAAATACTGCTCAGGATAATCAATCCATGACAGAATACTTTGTTTAAAATCACAATGAAAATCTGGCTTTTGAAATACTATCAATATACATCAGATCATTATATTCCCCTTCCAGAAGATGATTACTGTACCTTAAGAAAATTACTCAGGAGCTCTTTGAGCTTCCAGAGCCTGCAAAAATAACTTCCTAAAACTAGCTAAAAACTGAAGACTGCTACCTTTTAAAAATCAGCTGTTAGTGTTTCTAAATCATTATGCTTTAGATCACTCCTAATGCACAAAATACTGATTTGATATGTGTGCATGTAACAATGGAATATTTCATCATCCTTTTCTTTAGAGGCACAGAAACTCCTAACTACATTTTTGGTTCAGTTACATATCATAATGTCCTGTGCTGTATAATTTGTAATACATCCATACAAATGGTTGATTTCAGAGTATAAACATTTAAAATCTTGACAAAAAAAAAATAAATGTTATATTGGGAACAAAGACTGTATTTTATAAATGAGAAATTCTGATATAATATTTTTGAAAAGAATCTTAGCAATATTAAAATTAGTATACATAAATTACTCTTTCTAATGTTGAAGATTTCTTTTAGAAAAGCATTGACATATTTTTATAGCTTAAAGAGAAAAACATTCTCCTTTGAATACAAGCACCAACAAAAACCATTATCCAAACAAAACAGAAAATATATTTTGTCTAAAAATGCCAGAATTTTTAAATTAGGGCATAATATTTAATGTAAGTAGTTAGAAAATATATTTCATCTAAAAATGAATGCCAGAATTTTAATGAGGGGTATAATATTTAATATAAGTAGCTAACAGTGCTTGCTTCAGCAGCACATATACTAAAATTGAAACAACACAGAGAAAACTAGCAAAGCCCTACATAAGGATGATACGCAAATTTGTAATATGAGCAGCTAACAAAATTCTTATGGGACTACAAAACATATTTGACACTGTTTAGCATTAGTTTCTGTCTTAAAATCTTAGAACATTTTTGCTAACAGATGCAACTGCACTAAATTTTAAAATAAAGAAAACACAGCAGGAGGCAATTAAACATACTTTATCCATAAATAGATCATAATAATCACCATGAGATTAATAGACAGTAAATTTACATACGTATTTTTCCAAAAACTTGAAGATATAATATGTATATCTTGAAGATTAGCTACATATGTGTTTAAAGAAATATCTATGTAAAATTAATGTATACATTAAAATTAAAATGTTTTAAAACAAGCCATAAATACTTTTACCTTGTGCTTGACTACATATTCTCATTCCTTATTACGTTAATGAAATTCTGAACATTAAGTAAAATGCTAAAACTCAGGCTGAAATTTTAGAATATTAGTCGTTCTTAAGGATTTCCTGCCCTCCAGTGGTATCTGCCTTAATATTTTCACTGCACCTTTCAACATTACAAAGACACATTGCTTCTACATTTACATTATGAAATTATATCACACTGTATGGCAGCATCTAATTTTTTTTCCATTACAGGTTCACTGTCTGTCTGGACCCACGCATCACATCTTGCAACCTGTAGAATGCAGTTATTACTGGTTATATTCTGTGAATTGTGTGCTGAATTACACTGAGACTGTGGAAACTCATCTGTATTATCTTTCATTGAGAGGTGGTGAAGATTCTCATTTTGTTCATGAATTTTGGCATTGTTTTTAATAATCCCATCACATGGAGGTTTTGGCATCCTTTCTGGATAAAAATTACTAGTTATTTGTTTGGTTCTGATGGCTCTCCTATTTGATTCTTCAACGTGCTGCAATATTTTATCTTCTTCTTCAGATAGCTAAAAGAAATTCAGTAATTTCGCTGTAAATTTTTGCTTAAATCTCTAAAAATCATGCAATCACTTCAAAGCATTCTAAAATTCACACTATAGAAAATTTAAAATATAGAAAATATTGGCAGGCTGCAATTCAAAGCTGGCACACCAACAAATAGTCTTCAAACATTAATCCACTGCTTCCAGAGATTCCTCAAAAAATTAAAACTAGAACTACCATATGATTCAGTAGTGCTACTACTGGGCATTTAATCAAAGAATACAAAAACATTAATTCAAAAAGATATGTGCAGCCCTATGTTTACTGCAGCATTATTTACAATAGCAAAATTATGGAAGCAGCCCAACCGAAGTGTCCAGCAGTAGATGAACAGATAAAGAAGATGTGGTATATATATACAATGGAATACTATTCCACCAGGAAAAAGAACAAAACCTTGCCATTTGCAACAACATGGAGGGACCCAGAGACTATAATGCTAAGTGAAATAAATCAGAGAAAGATAAATGCCGTATGATTTCACTCATAAGTGGAATTTAAGAAACAAAAAAAATGAACAAAGAAAAAGGAGACAAGCCAAAAACAGATGCTTAACTATAGAGAACTGATGGTTATCAGAGGGGAAGTGGGTGGGGGAGATGGGTGAAATAGGTGAAGGGGAATAAGAGTACACTTATCATGATGAGCATTTAGTACTGTATAGAATTGTTGAATCTCTATTATACACCTGAAAGTAACATAAGACTACATGCTAATTATACTGGTATTAAAACTTAAAAAAATAATAACCTACTGCTTCCCAGGAGGTTATGGACTTTTAAAATAGCAAGAACAATAATAATCCTTGTATTAAAAATGCAGAAGAGCTAAGAAAGGAAAAGGGAATTTTGTCTGTTCTCAATCCTCATAATAGGCTACCTCATCCCCCTACCATTTCACACAAAGAATTGATAAATAAATAATTCACTCATTGACTCATTAAGTTCAAAAATATCTAGATTGTATCTTTTATAGGTCCAGCTTCATGAAAAATATAATTTAAGGAGAGTATCAGCTAATGGAAAATCAAATCAAATAGACAAAAGAAATTAAATAAGTATCTTAACTGTCATCTAAAAAAGTCAAATTTTAAGAACTTTTAATAGGTGTAGATTTCAATTTGCTAGTTCAAATGTTTCAACTTCATGAGAAGTTTTATCTTTTTTTTTGAGAGACAGCGTGCGTGTAAGCAAGGGAAGAGCAGAGAGAGAGGGAAGCAGAGGATCTGAAGCAGGCTCTGTGATGACATCATGGAGCCCAATGCAGGTGAGCTCATGATCTGAGCCGAGGTCGGGCGCTAAACCGACTGAGCTACCCAAGCACCCGTTGTTTTTGTTTTGTTTTGTTTTAGAGAAATTTATCTTTTAATTACTGAACTAACGAAAATATTTTTTACTAAAATTCCAATATAAAAGTAATGACTGTTCTAGGTTTAAAAAAAAAAAAAAAAAAGCAAAGTTAACACAAAAACCCTGAAATAAGGTGTAGGCTGCAGTAGATTGGCACTAAAATAGAAAAAGTAAGCCCAAGAAATAACATTGACACTGGCTGGGCACAAATTTGAAAAAACAAGCTCAATACATTTATTCAAGAAAATAAATATCCGTTTAGCTTCTGCAATGTGAGTGAAGTAGACACGGTTGCTGCCCTCTTAAAGCATACATTCTCACGGGTGGAAATAATACTAATCAAATAATCATGCATATGAATATCTAATTATAAATCAAGAAAAGCCTTATGAAGAACAAGTATGAAGCACTCTGAAAGCATAACTGAGAGGCTAGTTAGGTTGAGGAGCCAACGAGGGGCTTTCAGAAGAAGTGACATATTTGAACTGAGACTTAAAGGATGAGTAAGAGTAAGACAAAGGAAACAGGATCTACAAATGCCCTCAAACAGAAAAGAGACTGATAAGCTAAGAAAACGAAAAGTCAAAAAGTCAGTACATGTGAAGTGTGGTGTAAAAGGGAGAACATTAGAAGTTGGAGATGTAGCCAGAGGCCAGATTACACATGGCCTGTAGCCACCCTAAAAAGGTTAGATTCTAAAGTAAAACATAAATCCACTGAATACTTAAACACAGAAATAACACGATTCAACTTAGGTTTTCAAAAGATCATGATGACTGCTAACAGAAGAAAGTGGGACAAGAGTATAAGTAGAGAGATCTCGCAGGAGACCATCACAATAGTGCAAGAACAATATACTGGTACCTGAGGCTAGCATACTGACAGCAAAAGTTTAGAGAAGTAGATAAAATATGCAATTTATTTTGGAGACAGAACTGGCTGAAGTGATGGAAACAATGTGGTTAAAAAAAATGATAAGCCAGAAAAAAATGGCAAAGTTAACTAAGTTTCTGGTGTGAGCAACTGAGTGGATAAAAAAGGTATCTACTAATATGGGAATTATCAATAAAACTGATCTGGGGCAAAGACCTGTGGGTGTTTAGTTTAAGAGAAAGAAGAAAAGGAGGGGCACCTAGGTGGCTCAGTTGTTTGAACATCTGACTCTTGATTTCGACTCAGGTCACGATCCCAGGGTTGTGGGATTGAGCCTTGCATCGGGCTCCACACTAAGTGTGGAGCCTGCTTGAGACAGGCTCGCTCTCTCTCTCTCTCTTTTGCTCTCTCTCTCGCTTTCTCTCTCTCTTCTGCTCTCTCTCTCTCTTCCGCTCTCTCTCTTCCGCTCTCTCTCTCTCCCCCGCTCTCTCTTCTGCTCTCTCTCTTTCGCTCTCTCTCTCCCTCTCTGCTCCTCTCCCTTTCTTGCTTGCATGCTCTCTCTCTCAAATAAAAATATAAATGTTTCAAAAATAAAGGGAGATTTTGGTGAAATATCCAAGAAGCTATATCAAATAGGAAATTGGACATCTAAATAAGCATCTGGGCTAAAATGACAAAGGTGAAAACTGTCATGAGACAGATATTATATGCTGATGGAATACAGAACATCATCTAACATTTAGAGTACAGGTTTAGAGAAGAAAAGTGTCCTGTAGCAAACCCTAAACATTACATTTATATAGGGAGAAGGGTGGCAAAGAAGTCATCAAAGGCATAAAGTAGAATTCATTTTTTTTAACGTTTATTTATTTTTGAGGCAGAGAGAGACAGACCATGAACGGGGGAGGGTCAGAGAGAGGGAGACACAGAATCTGAAACAGGCTCAAGGTTCTGAGCTGTCAGCACAGGGCCTGACGCGGGGCTCGAACTCACAGACTACGAGATCACAACCTGAGCCGAAGTTGGACGCTTAACCAACTGAGCCACCCAGGCGCCCCATAAAGTAGAATTCAAAGAGGTATGAAGGAAACCCAAGATTAAGTGTATTATCACAAAAGTAAAGAGAAAGAACATGTTTCAAAACAAGAAAATAATTTCTACTAATATTATTAGTTCTCATAAAATGAAAACTTAAAAATGCCCATTAAAATTGGCAAGATAGAGGCCACGGGTGTCCATCCTTAGAAAGAGCCGTTTGGACAGTGAGGCAGACACTAAAAAAACAAAAACAAAACAAAACAAAAAAAAACGGCAGATTAAATGAACATGGAAGAATTAATGAAGGAGAACTCCATTTAAACTGTGATTTGTGAGAAATGCAGCATTCCCACTGAGGACATAACATGAGGACATAACACTCCATTTATTCAGATTACATTCTTCAACATTTTATAGTTTTCTTCATCTAAGCCTTCAGACTTTTTCTACGTATTCTTAGTTGTTTTAGGTTTTTAATTATTGTAAGCGGGTTCTTTTAAAAAGCATTTCAAAAGAAATCCAACTTTATCCTTGATAAGAGTGGCTTTGGTAAATAATAATGAACACATCATTTTTATGAATGAATGAATGATATTTACATTTCAATTTTACATTTCTGTTTATATTTTTCTTACACTTGAAGTGTTTAATATTTTTTTTAAATTTTCACTATTTATTGACAATTTTTTAGAATGTAAAGGTAACCTATGAAAAATATAAGTAATTCTAAATTAGCAGAGCATAAATTAATAAGCAAAAAAAAATGTAACTTACCATTTCTGAACTAGAACTGAAGCAACTATCTGTTGGCCTTGGAGAATAACTGGTAGATTGACTACTCTGTGAAGAATCAAGACCTGAAAATAAAGATTTAATTCATGAAGAATGGTATTTATATATACAAAGTATATACATAGGCAAAACTATTTGCCAGTAAAATACATTTAATTAACATTCTACAGAGAGCTATAAAGTGTGTGAAAACTAGTTAAAATTTTGTATACTTGGGCAGCTTGCATTTCTGATAGTATTATGGATTTTATACTTAAAACATTTGTATCTATAAGTAAAATAAGAGTATATACATAAGGAAAGAAAGGATAATAAAGAATATTGGATTGTTTTTTCCCAATATATGAACAATTTATTATAAACAAATAATTTAAAATTTTTTTTTAACATTTATTCATTATTGAGAGACAGAGACAGAACATGAGCATGAGAGGGGCAGAGAGAGGGGGAGACACAGAATCTGAAGCAGGCTCCAGGCTCTGAGCTGTCAGCACAGAGCCCGAGCAGGGCTCAAACTCACAAACTGCGAAATCATGACCTGAGCCGAAGTCAGACACTTAACCAACTGAGCCACCCAGGTACCCCATATAAACAAATAATTTGAAGTGTCAACTGCAAGAAAGAGGAATAAGTCAAGTTTATTAAATCCCAACATGCAGATATGCGCTAATCCAGTAAATGAAGATTAATTGTACAATCAAAACTGTATGAAAAAAATCAATTCAAAGCATCCAATATAATATTCTTTCATTATCTGGTTCATTATCTGGAACCAGATAACTGCAACCAGATAACTGCAACTTGATTGCAAGTACAGTTTAAAAGTGCACCTAAGAGGCAGGTCATAACTCCCTACAACAGTAGGGAGTCAACAGTAGCTTCAACAATTCCTGTCCCTTTGTCTATGAAAATAGGTTTCCTCTCAAGAAAAGCCCAAGGAAGGGTACGAGGGTGGCTCAGTCAGTTAAGTACCCAACTCTTGGTATTCAACTCAGGTCATGATTTCATGGTTCATGAGTTCGAGCCTCATGTCAGGCTCTCTACTTCTATGAGTAGGGAGATAAAGTAACCAAAGTCAATAACAAGAGGGAGTAAGTAACACTCTCCAAAAAACACCTCCTGAAGGGCCAGGCCCTGGACATGTGTGACCCCTCTTTAATATAGCAGTTCTCGCAGGTATAAGGCACACAATGAGCTTTTACAACACATAAGGGACAGAAAACTAGCCAAAATGATGAAACAGAAGAATTCTCCTCAAAAGAAATTCCAGGAAGAAATGACAGCTAAAAAATTGCTCCAAACAGATATAAACAATATAACTGAACAAAAATTTAGAATAACAGTCTAAGATTAATTGCTGGGCTTGAAAAAAGCATAGAAGACAGCAGAGAATCTATCTCTGCAGACATTAAGGAACTAAAAAACAGTAATGGTGAATTTTAAAAATGCTATAAATGGGGTGAAAAATAAACTGGAGGCAGTGACAGTGAGAACTGAAGAGGCAAAGGGGGGAATAGGTGAAAGAGAAGATAAAATTATGGAAAAAGAGGGAGCTGAGAAAGAGATACAAAAAACTTCTGGATCATGACAGGAAAATTACAGAAGTGATTCAAGGAAATGGAATAATATCCATATCATAGGAGTTCCAGAAGAAGAAGAAGAGAGAGAAAGGGGCCAAAGGTGTACTTGAGCAAATCATAGCTGAGAATTCCTCAACCTGGGGAAGGAAACAGGCATTGAAATACAAGAGGCACAGAGAACCCCCTTCAGACATAACTTGAATCAATCTTCTGCACAACATATCATAGTGAAACTGGCAAAATACAAGGATAAAGAGAGAATTCTGAAAGCAGCTAGGGATAAACAGGCCTTAACATAAAAAGGTAGACACATAAGGGTAGTAGCAGACCTATCTACTGAAACTTGGCAGGCCAGAAAGGAATGGCAGGGAATCTTCAATGTGATGAACAGAAAAAATATGCAGCCAAGAACCCTTTACCCAGCAAGTCTGTCATCCAGAATAGAAGGAGATATAAAGGTTTTCCCAAACAAACAAAAACTGAAGGAATTCATCACCACCAAACCAGCCCTACAAGAGATCCTAAGGGGGACTCAGTGAGTGGAATGCTACAAAGATCACAAAGGACCAGAGACACCACTACAAGCATGAAACCTACAGATAGCACAATGACCCTAAACGCATATCTTTCAATAATAACACTGAATATAAATGGACTAAATGTTCAAATCAAAAGACAGAGTATCAGAATGGATTAAAAAAACAAACAAACAACAACAACAACAAAAAAACAAGACCCATCTATTTTCTGTCTATAAGAGACCAATTTTAGACCTGAGGACACCTTCAGATTGAAATTGAGGGGATGGAGAACCAGCTATCATGCTACTGGAAGTCAAAAGAAAGTTGGAGTAGCCATACTTATATCAGACAAACTAGATTTTAAACTAAAGGCTGTAACAAGAGATGAAGAAGGGCATTATATAATAATTACAAGTAAATCCATCAAGAAGGGCTAACAATAAATGTTTATGCACCAAATTTGGAAGCACCCAAATATATACAATAGTTAATCACAAACATCTTATTGGTAAGCAATCTTATTGGTAAGAATGTGGTAATTGCAGGGGACCTTAATACTCCACTTACAACAATGGACAGATCATCTAGACAGAAAATCAATAAACAATGGTCCTGAATGATACACTGGACCAGATGGACTTGAAAGATATATTTACAACTTTTCATCCTAAAGCAGCAGAATGAATATTCTTCTCGAGTGTACATGGAACATTCTCCAAGATAGATCACATACTGGGTCACAAAACAGCTCTCAATAAGATCATACCATGGACACTTTCAGATCACAATGCTATGAAACTTGACATCAACCACAGGAAAAAGTTTGAAAAACCTTCAAATGCATGGAGGTTAAAGAACATCCTACTAAAAAAAGAATGTGTCAACAAGGCAATTAAAGAAGAAACTAAAAAATACATGGAACACATGAAAATTAAAACATAACAATCCAAACCCCTTTGGGATGCAGCAAAGGCACTCTTAAGAGGAAAATATACTGCAATCCAGGCATAGCTCAAGAAACAAGAAAAATCCCAAATACAAAATCTAACAGCACACCTCAAGGAAATAGAAGCAGAACAACAAAGAAACCCCAAGGCCAGTAGAAGAGAAATAATAAAGATCAGAACAGAAATAAACAATAGAGAATCCAAAAAAACAATAGAACAGATCAATGAAACTAAGAGTTGGTTTTTTGAAAACAAACAAAATTGAAAACAAACAAACCCCTAGCCAGACTTCTCAAAAAGAAAAGAGAGAGGACCCAATTAGAAAAAAAATCATGAAGGAAAATTGATTTATTACAATCAATCCCTCAGAAATATAAGCAATTATCAGAGAATACTATGGAAAATTATATGCCAGCCAACAGGACAACCTGGAAGAAATGGACAAATTCCTAGATACCCACAAACTACCAAAACTCAAACAGGAAGAAATAGAAAATTTGAACAGATCCATAACTAGTAAAGAAATTGAATCAGTTATCAAAAATCTCCCACTGAGAACAAACTGAGGGCTGATGAGGGGTGGGAGGGAGGGGAGTGTGGGTGATGGGTATTGAAGAGGGCATCTTTTGGGATGAGCACTGGGTGTTGTATGGAAACCAATTTGACAATAAATTTCATATATTAAAAAAAAAAAAATCTCCCACCACATAAGAGTCCTGGACCAGATGGCTTCCCTGGGGAATTCTACCAGACATTTAAAGCAGAGATAATACCTATCCTCCTCAAGCTGTTCCAAAAAATATAAATGGAAGGAAAACTTCCAGACTTATTCTATGAAGCCAGCATTACCTTGATTCCCAAGCCAGTTAGTGACCCCACAGGAAAGGAGAACTACAGGCCAATATCCCTGATGAACATGGATGCAAAAATTCTCAACAAGATACTAGCAAATCAAATTCAACAGCATATAAAAAGAATTATTCACCATGATCAAGTGGAATTAATTCCTGGGCTGCAGGGATGTTTCAACATTTGCAAATCAATCAATGTGATACATCACATTAATAAAAGAAACAATAAGAACCATATGATCCCATCAATCGATGAAGAAAAAGCATTTGACAAAATTCAGCATCCTTTTTTAATAAAAACCCTTGAGAAAGTCGGCATAGAAGGAACATACTTAAACATCATAAAAGCCATTTATGAAAAGCCCACAGGTAATATCACCCTCAATGGGAGAAAAAACGTAGAGCTTTCCCCCTGAGATCAGGAACATGACAGGGATGTCCACTCACCACTTGTTTAACATAGTGTTGGAAGTCCTCACATCAGCAATCGGACAACAAAATGAAATAAAAGACATCAAAATTGGCAAAGAAGTCAAACTTTCACTTTTGCAGACATGACACTCTACATGGAAGACCCAAAAGACTCCACCAAAAGACTCCTAGAGCTGATAACATGAATTCAGCAGAGTCACAGGGTACAAATTCAATGTACAGAAATCGGCTGCATTTTTATACATCAATAATGAAGCAACAGAAAGACAAATAAAGAAACTGATCCCATTCACAATTGCACCAAGAACCATAAAATACCTAGGAATAAACATAACCAAAGATGTAAAAGATCTATATGCTGAAAACTATAGAAAGCTTATGAAGGAAATTGAAGAAGACATAAAGAAATGGAAAAACATGCCATGCTCATGGGTTGTTAAAATGTCAATGTACCCAAAGCAATCTACACACTCAATGCAATCCCAACCAAAATAGCACCAGCATTCTTCTCAAAGCTAGAACAAGCAATCCTAAAATTTGTATGGAACCACAAAAGACCCCAAATAGCCAAAGAAATTTTGAAGAAGAAAACCAAAGCAGGCAGGATCACAATCCCAGACTTTAGTCTCTACTACAAAGCTGTAATCATCAAGACAGCATGGTATTGGCACAAAAACAGACACATAGACCAATGGAATAGAATAGAAACCCCAGAACTAGACCTACAAACGTATGGCCAACTCATCTTTGACAAAGCAGGAAAGAGTATCCAATGGAAAAGAAGACAGTCTCTTTAGCAAATGATACTGGGAGAACTGGACAGCAACATGAAGAACGAAACTAGACCACTTTCTTACACCATACACAAAAATAAATTCAAAATGGATGGAAGACCTAAATGTGAGAGACGAAACCACCAAAATCCTAAAGGAGAATGCAGGTAACAAATTTTTTAAAAGTTTTTTAAATTTATTTTGAGAGAGAGAGAGAGAGAACAAGAACAAGCAGGGTAGGGAGAATCTCAAGCAGGCTCCACACTGTCAGTTCAGAGACCTATGTGGGGCTCAAACTCATGAACCGTGAGATCATGACCTGAGCTGAAATCAAGTTGGTTGCTCAACTATCTGAGCCACTCAGGCGCCCCTCAGAATGCTTTTGTTGATTTTGCTATATCTTTGTTTCCGTAGCCAACTAGCTACGGTTGCAATTAATAAACAGCTATCATTCCAACATGAATGTTATTTGATATTTTCATTTAAGTTAATGAGTATAGGGGCACCTGGTTTCTCAGTAGTTTGAGTGTCTGACTTCAGCCCAGGTTGTGATTTCACAGTTTGTGAGTTCAAGCCCCACGTTGGGCTCTGCAGTGACAGCTCAGAGTCTGGAGCCTGCTTTGAATTCTGTGTCTCCCTTTCTCTCTGCCCCTGCCCCACTCACACTCTGTCTCTGTCAAAAAATAAACATTAATTTTTTGTAATTAGTGCAAAAAAAGAGAAACAATGAAGATGCACGTTGAAAGTATACTCTTCCAACAATGAAATAGCAGCTGTAGCTACTTCTTACTACCTTACTTACCTCTTGAGGCAAGGGGAAACAAAAGCAAAAATGAACTACTGGGACTTCATCAAGACAGAAAGCTTCTGCATAGCAAACAATCAACAAAACTAAAATGCAACCTTCAGAATGGGGAGAAGATATCTGCAAATGACATATCTGATAAAGGGTTAGAATCCAAAATCTATAAAGAACTTATTAAACTAACACCCAAAAACAATTAATCCAGTCAAGATGCAGGCAGAAGACATGAATAGATATTTTTCCAAAGAAGACTTAAGAAGTGCAACAGACGCGTGAAAAGATACTCAACATCACTAATAATCAGGGAAATACAAATCAAAACCATGATTAGACGGGGACCTGGGTGGCTCAGTTGGTTAAGCATCTGACTTCAGCTCAGATCATGATTTCACAGTTCATGAGTTCGAGTCCTGCATTGGGGTGAGCTTGAGTCCTGCTTCAGGTGAACTCAAGGCCCCCCTTCTCTCTCTCTCTTTCTGCCCCTCAGGGGATTTTCTCTCTTTACCATTTCCTTTCCTCACTCACTTTTGCCCTCTATCTCTCAAAAGAAAAAAAAGAAAACACTATGAGATTTCACCTCACAGCTGTCATAATGGCTAAAACTAACAACACAGGAAACAACAGGTGTTGGCAAGGATGTGGAGAAAGGGAAACTCTCTTGCACTATTGGTGGAAATGCAAACTAGTACAACCACTCTAATAAAGAGTATGGAGATTATTCAAGAAGTTAAAAGTAGAACTACCCTATGATCCAGCAATTACACTACTAGTTATTTACCCAAAGTATACAAAAATACAGATTTGAATGGGGACATGCACCCTCATTTTTATTGCAGTATTATCAACAACAGCCAAATTGTGGGAAGAGCACAAATATCCACTGACTGATGAATGGATAAAGAGGATGTGGGGTGTGTGTGTGTGTGTGTGTGTGTGTGTATATATATATATATATATATATATATATATGTACATATACGTATATA
Source organism: Felis catus (assembly GCF_018350175.1). Taxonomy (NCBI): domain Eukaryota; kingdom Metazoa; phylum Chordata; class Mammalia; order Carnivora; family Felidae; genus Felis; species Felis catus. Next base: position 67,336,822 of record NC_058374.1, on the reverse strand, counting down.
TATATGTACATATACATATATATATATATAATGGAATATTACTCAGCCATCAGAAAGAACCAAATCTTGCCATTTGCAACAACACGCATGGAGCTACAGTGTATGATGCTAAGTGAAATGAGTTAATCAGAGAAAGACAAATATGATTTCACTCATATGTAGAATTTAAGAAACAAAAGAGATGAACATAGAGGAAGGGAAGGAAATATCTAATATAAAAACAGAGAGGGAGGCAAACCATAAGATTCTCTTACCTATATAGAACAAACTGAGGATTGTTAGAGCAGAGGTGGGTAGGAGGACGAGCTAAATGGGGGATGGGCATTAAGGAAGGCACTTGTAATGAGCACAGGGTGTTATATGTAAGTGATGAATCACTAATTTCTACTCCTGAAACCAGTATTACATTATATGTTAACTAACTAGAATTTAAATTTGAAACATAAAATATATGTGATAAAAAGTATGAAAATTTAAGTTGGCCGATGATCAAACCACATTTATAAACAATCCGATTTATAAAAGAATGCAATTTCTATAGAAAATTCCTCTTTCACTGAGAAGAGGAACATTTTTAGTATAGTAAATAAACAGAGGTTCAGAAACAGGAAAGAGGCAACCTATAGCTCTTAAAGAAAAAAGAAGTAATTTTATAGATGTTGACTATGAAAGGAACAGTTGAGACCAGAGACAGTTATTTAATTAATAGAAATTTCTAAAACATCAAGAGATGTTTTTAAAACCAAACGTTCAGATATGAGAAATAACTTTTGAGGATCTCATGTACAGCATGGAGTAGATTTTAAGTGTCTCACCACATAGAGGTGGTATGGGTGGCTCAGTCAGTTAAGTATCTGACTTCAGCTCAGGTCATGATCTCATGGTTTGTGGGTTCGAGCCCCTCCATCAGGCTCTGTGGTGACAGCTCAGAACCTGGAGCCTGCTTCAGGTTCTGTGTCTCCTTTTCTCTCTTGCCCTCCCTTGTTCACATTCCGTCTCTCTCTCAAAAATAAACATTAAAAAATTTAAAATATTAATAAATAAAATGCCCAGGGGAGCTACGGTTTAAGTATCTCACCACATACACACAAAAAGGTAACTATATGAGGTGGTAGATGTGTTAATTAACTTGATTGTGGGAATCATTCACAATGTATTTTTTTCATTGTTGGAAGAGTATACTTTCAACGTGCATCTTCATTGTTTCTCTTTTTTTGCACTAATTACAAAAAATTAATGTTTATTTTTTGACAGAGACAGAGTGTGAGTGGGGCAGGGGCAGAGAGAAAGGGAGACACAGAATTCAAAGCAGGCTCCAGACTCTGAGCTGTCACTGCAGAGCCCAACGTGGGGCTTGAACTCACAAACTGTGAAATCACAACCTGGGCTGAAGTCAGACACTCAAACTACTGAGAAACCAGGTGCCCCTATACTCATTAACTTAAATGAAAATATCAAATAACATTCATGTTGGAATGATAGCTGTTTATTAATTGCAACCGTAGCTAGTTGGCTACGGAAACAAAGATATAGCAAAATCAACAAAAGCATTCTGAGGGGCGCCTGAGTGGCTCAGATAGTTGAGCAACCAACTTGATTTCGGCTCAGGTCATGGTCTCATGGTTCATGAGATCAAACCCCTCACTGGGCTCCACACTGAGAGCATCAATCCAGTTTGGGATTCTCTCTCTCCCTCTCTCTCTCTGGCCCTCTACTTGCACGCTCTCTCTCCCTCAAATAAATAAACATTAAAAAAGAAAAAAACAAAAGAGGGGTGCCTGGGTGGCTCAGTCAGTTAAGCGTCTGACTTCAGCTCAGGTCATGATCTCGCAGTTTGTGAGTTCAAGTCCCGCATCAGGCTGTATACTGACAGCTCAGAGCCTGCATTGCAGCCTGCTTCAGATTCTGTGTCTCCCTCTCTCTGCCCTTCCCTGCTCGTGCTCTCTCTGCCACTCAAAAATAAATAAACATTAAAAAAAAGAAAAAAAAAGAAGAAAAAAAATTGTGTGAGAATTAGCTATACACAATGTATATGAATATTAAATCATGTTGTATACCCTAAATATATACAATTTTTAAAAATATTTATTTACTTATTTAATCTCTATGCCCAAAGTGGGGTCTGAACTCATGATCCCAAGATAAAGAGTCAAATGCTCTACCAACTGAGTCAGCCAGGTGCTCCAATACATACAATTTTTGTTTGCCAATTACACCTCAATAAAACCAGAAAAAAAAAATGTATCTCTCCTTTGACTCAGCAATCCCATTCCTAGAAATTACCCTAAAAATATACCTCCACAACTCAGCAACATATGCACAGAGTTTTTCATTGCAACATTATTTGTAAGAACAAGATCCTGGAAACAACCCAAACATCCATCAACAGGCATTATCTGAATAAACTATAATCCATCCATATTATGGATTACCATATGGTCATAAATAAAGGATGAAAAAATGTCTAATATTACCATGGAGAACACTTCAGGATATTTTATTAAATAAATTAATCTATTCAATTAATTTATGAAATATCCTGTATTAAATAAAAAATCTACTATTACATTTAGAGTGAGAAAGGCAAGAACTAAGTTTCATGTGTATATGTGTGTTTATAAATTTTTAGGCTGTATTTTGGGGAAAAAAACCCTGGAATGATAAAATGTAAACCAACAAAAAGCAGCTACTCATCTGATGCAGAAGGAAATAGGGCAGCAAAGATAAGGATTGCAACCAAACTAATGTGTTACATATTCTAAAGATTAAATTAATTCCAAAAGAAAAAAAGTCCATAAAGATTTCTAGGTATCCTAGTAGACCTACATATCCTGAAGAATCATTCTATCACAGAATATATAAAAAGTGCTAGAAACTTTTATCAATAAAAAGACAGAATAGAATAAAAAGACCACTCAAATCTGAAGTATTTGCTATACACAGTTAATATCTAGGGATATACACATATAGGTATATAAAAGACACATCCCATAAAGAAAGCCCAACTTAAAAGAAACACAGGCAACAAACATGAAGGGCATTTCACAGATGAAACATGGATGGCCAATCAACCTAATTAATAGAGAAATATAAATTAAAAATACAATGCAATACCAGATTGCCAACAATGAGGTACCAGACCCAGTGTTACAATATTTAACAACTAAGACTCCTACCTCTCACTAGTTGAAGTTTAAAATGGTACAATTACTTTGGAAAACATTCTGCATTACCTGGATGAGGTGAAGATGTTCATACCATACAACTACTCAGTTCTGCTTGTAAAACTATATCACAGAGGAATTTTTATACACATGTGTCAGAAGAAATGTCAAGAAGTGCCAAAGCAACACTGCTTATCATATCAAAATATTCAAGACAACCTAAATAATCACAGCCAGAGGATGTATAAATAAGCTGTGGTACATTCCCAAAATAGTAGTAAACGATATAGTAGTAAACAAATAATGAAATGTACCAGAGTCAAAAGTATCAAAGTGAACAAACGTCAAAATACATTAGTGGGTGAACAACAACATCACAAAAATATGTAGAGTTGGCCTCAATTTGTAAAAAGTTCAAAACTAAGCAATGGAAAAGTCTATGTGTGATATGACAAAAAATAAATTCAGGATAATAGTTACCTCTAGGGGGCAGGATAGGAAATGCAATTGAGAAGACCTTCAAAAGTTCTGATTATACATTTCTTAAGCTACAAAGTACATATACGGGTATCAGTTTCATTATTCATTAAACTGTACATATATATCATATATACTCATGTATAATATATATAATAAAAATAAGTGTAATACTAGTATATTCTAACATATCTATGAAATATTTGGTGGCATAAATCTGAAAAAAAAAACATTTAAAACTTGAACTAACATTTAAATGAAAATCAGTTATTTTAAAGAATAAAATTCACTTGATAGTTATACTTACAGATTTTCTTAGATGTTGGCCTGTCTTTTAAAGAACAACTTCCTCCTTCTTCCATCGGAATCTAGAAGAAAAACAATATTTTAACAACTCCCAAGTATAAACAGTAATACCCCCTCATATCTCCCTCTTAATCCCACCAATTCATCTTACAGTACTTTTCCTTCACATTAATTCAACAAAGATTATTTTAATACTACAAAGAAAAATTTGCCTGTGATGAATAATAAACAAAATTTAATAGGTTTTGAAACAGTAAGCAACAGAACAGACACTTGCTAAGAAACTTATGAAAAGTCTTGAAGTAATCATAGTAAATGCAGTTCAAAAGAGACAAATATACGAATGTAATTTGGAGATTTATTGTTATTCTCTAAATTTCTTACGTTGGTTATCAATTTATTTATTTTCAGGTTTCTTAAATAATAAAGGCCCTCAGAAGTATATATTTTTGTATAGAACAAACCACTGATTTTGATTTTCATCAATTTCTATGTATTTTCTTATTTTCACTTTTTTTAAGTCTTTTTCTCACTAAAAACCAGAATGTTTCTTAATTTCCAAGAAAGTACGGGAGGTTAAGCATCTTCTGTTGTTGTTTTTGTTGTTGATTTCTAACTTAATGAATTATTAGAAAATGTGACTATGAATCTCTCCTTAGACAAATCTCTTAAACTTTCTTTATGGCTCACTACATGAATTATATTTGCAAGTGTATCATGGACTTACAAAAAAATACACATTCTCTGATGGTAGGATAAAGTGTTTTAAGTAAGATAAAGGAAATTGGATAAAGGAGAAAGCTGCTTACCAAATTGTTTCCCTCTTCTCTTAGGCACAGAGCTAGAGTACATTTCCTAGCCTCCTCTGAAGTCTGTTTGGACATGTGATTTGAATTCTGGTCATAAGCAAAAGTGGTACATGCCACTGCTACCCCTCACCCATAAAAATTTTCCCTAAAACCTCCCACTTCTCTTTCCCTTCTGCCATCTGATGTGAACACACATTTATAAACATGGAAACCGCCAGTGAATGACAGCAAAGTCCCCACCAGCTCAGGTTCCTGAATAACTTTATGCAGTAGAGCCTTTTCTCTAATCCCACTACTCAATCATTTAGAAAGTATTGTATGTTCAAATCTTAAATAGCACGCAAGCCCCAGACTTGCACCACACACAAGCTGAGAAAGTTATATATACACCAAGGCAAGCACATAATACCAATACCCACCTCAGATCTGTTTATAGAGGATAAATGACAGAAAAGATCATTCCAAAGAGAAAAAAACTAAATTGTTCAAAGAATTTCCCCCCATAATCCAGGCGAGCAAGACTTCACAATGCCTGCCAAGCTGGATTTCATAATTGGTATGGATCAGTAACTCAGTATTGCCTCTTCTTCTGTTTTAGAATGAATTTTCTATTGCATTTATACTGTCTTTACTCTGACACTATATATTTTATGTATATATCTTCTGCTATATTTTTATTTTCAAAATTTGGTTATATTCTACATGTTTCTCTCTCCAATTTAATATTCTTTGAATCTTGATTTTTAAGAAATCAGCTTCTTGGGGCACCTGGATGGCTCAGTTGGTTAAGCATTTTTTCCCCACTTCATCAGGTTTCCTGGTGTGACATGGCAAATTCTGTGAATTCTGAAGTTCTTCCATGCGTCTCCATCTCTCTAGTAATAACCTTCCTATTTTTAACAGTCATATTTAAACCTTACTCCTTTATTAAAAAAAATTATTATGTGTATTTATTTTGAGAGAGAGAGAGACAGACAGAGGGAGAGTGGGGGAGGGGCAGAGAGAGAGGGAGACACAGAATCTGAAGCAAGGCTCCAGGCTCTGAGCTATCAGCACAGAGCCCTGACATGGGGCTAGAACCCATGAGTGTGAGATCATGACCTGAGTCGAAGTTGGACATTCAACCGACTGAGCCACTCAGACACCCCAAACCTTACTCCTTTAGAATTGGTACTAGTTCAAGGTGGCAATGGAGAAGAATGCTTAACTCACCTCCTCCCACAAACACACCAAATCTACAGCTACATACAGAACAATTTCCTCTGAAAAAAACCCCAAAAACTAGTTAAAAGACTCCTTCACATTGGGGGAATGTGAAAAAATCCACATGGAAACAAGTTGTGGGGTCCTGGCTGACTCAGTCACCAGAGCGTGTGACTCTTGATCTCAGGGTCATAAATTTGAGCCCCATGCTGGGTGGACACAGTATTAAAACAAACAAACAAACAAACAAACAAACAAACAAACAACTTAAAAAAAAAAGTTGGAGAGGCACAATTTCACCACAAATCCTGTCATGGGCTGATAGCAACCCACAATTCAGAGGGAACCCACAACTCTAAAATTCTCCCTGAAGAGCAAGTGCTTTGTACCCTACAACTAATACCTTACCTTTTAAGACCTGCACCTGACAGACAACAACAATAAAACATCAAGTTCTATATGCCAATGGGACTTGTGTCTATGAGAATAACAAGGCTATGGAAAACTGAGCAACAGTTCTTAAGGGGCTCACACAGGCTCCCTGTAGCTACAACTCAGGGTCTAGAAATGAGGCAGCCCACTGAAATACCCAAGTGTTTTGCAAAAGAAGCCTATGATCATTATATCTGCAGCCTGGGGCTTCTAATTAAACTCACAATAAAGGACCAACTTTAATCCTTTCCAGAGACATCAGAGACTGGGTGCTATCTTTGTGCTCACCCTCCGACCCACTCCAGGTAACTAGTATCTCCCAATAAGGAGACCGTGCACATGTCTGGTGCCCTGGGTTTTGTGGCTGCTGCCCAGGGGACACCCTTGATTACTTAGCTCTGGCAGGCAACAGGTTCCAGACTCAGACCTTGCATTTGTAGGTCCCATAGGACTGTAACAAACAGAAAAAGAGTTCTGAAACAGCTACCCCGGCAGGGGACAGGAGTGAGAGAAAGCAGAATGAAATGCAACCCCAATCTTTCTATGAAAGAGGCTTATCTAATTATCTTAAATCTTCAGCCTGAGGGGCAGGATTTTAAGTAACACACATTTACAGGCCTACTGAAATATTCTCCCAAGACTGCAGAGCCCAGCAGGAACCACCTTCACACTCTCCTTCTGCCATTTTCCAGGCTGCAGGTACGGCCGGAAAACAATGCCAATGCACACATAGAGCCCCAGTTCTTGCAGCTGCTGCCCAGGGGACGTCCTTTGATCATCAGCTCTGGTAACCCCCAGAGCTCTCGTAGGTCCCACAGGACTGTAACAAAGAGTTCTTAACCAGCTACCTATCCAGGGACTAATGATGAGGCAGACCAAAACACCTATTCTTTCTGTGGAAGAGGCCTATTAGCTTATATTAACACCTGTAACCAGAGGGGCAAGCTTGTAATTAAACACACATCTAGGGGCCGCCTGCAATCATCTCCAGGTAGCGTAGAGGCCAGCAGGTACCATCTTCACACTCTCCCTCTGCCATGCCCCACATTGCTGGTGTCACCAAGAAAGGAACTTGTATAAACACCCAGCATCCTGGCTTTTGTGGCTGCTGCCCAGAGGACACATCCTTTGATAGGCTGGCTCTGCTGGAGTGCAGGGTTTAGGTTCACAGATCCAACAGGAATACAGCAAATAGAGAAACACTTCCTAACTGGCTATCACATCAGGGCTCACAGCAGAGGGAACAAACAGATGCTCACCTCCAAGTCTTACCATCAAAGAGGTAAACTTGCATACTTTAAAAAATCCCACCTGAGGGTGTGGCTTCCAATCAAACAATTTGGTTACTGACTGAGATCCTTCCCAGTGGGACACTGGCAGGTTTTGGCATACACTCAACTACTGGGAGCTACTAAAAATAAAGCAGACTACTTGGAAAATCACAAAGGTTTGAGAGACAACAAAGAGATAGGGCAGGATTGAAACAGATTTTATTTTGCACTCAAGGCCCTACCTTCGAGGCTAGAAGTGTCTGTTTTATCTAACACACAGAAACCAACAAAGTCAAAGCATTTGAAGACACAGAACAGCATGTTCCAAACAAAAGAAAAAAAAAAAAAAACTTCAGAAAAACCCATCAGTGAAATGAAGATAAGTGATTTATCTGGTAAGAGTTCAAAATAACAGTCATAAAAATGCTCTCCCTGAGGTCAGAAGCACAATGCAAGAACTAAGAATTTCAACAAAGGAATAGAAAATATAAGAAATTACCGAACAGAAACCACAGAGCTAAGGAATACAATAACTGAAAAATGTAATAAAAGGAATAGAAAATTTGATGAAGCCAAAGGATAAGGAATTCAAAGACAGGTCAGTGGAATTTATCAAATCAGAGGAGCAACAACAAAAAGGAATTAAAAAAGTGTAAATAGTGTAAGGGATTTGGGGACAATATAAAATAAACCAATATTTATATAATAGGAGCTCCAAAAGAAAAATAAGGACACAGGGACAGAAAACTTATTTGAAGAAATTATGGCCATCAGCTTCCTTAACTTGGGGAATGAAACAGACATCCAGAGCCAGGAAGAACTTGGAGTTCCAAATAAGCTGAACCCAAAGAGACCCACATCAAGATACATAATTAAGTCATCAAAGATAAAGACAAGAAGAGAATTTTAAAAGCAGCAAAAGAAAAACAACTTGTTACATACAGGAAAACCCCATAAAACCATCATCAGACTTTTCAGGAGAAACTCTGCAGGCCAGAAGGGAGAGGCACAATATATTCAAAGAAAAAAACTATCAACCAAGAATATTCTACCCATTAAAGGTGTCCTTCAGAATAGGAGAGATAAGCAAAAGCTAAAGGAGTTCATCTCCATTAGACTTGGCTTTATAAAAAATGTTAAAGGGATTTCCTTAAGCTGAAATAAAAGTTATCAATTAATAACAGGAAAACATATGAAGGTATAAATTTTACCAGTAAAGGTAAAAATATATTAAATTTCAAAAAATATTGTAAAGGCTAATATTGAAAAGTTAATAAAGCTAGTATGAAAGTTAAAGACAAAAGTAGTAAAAACAACAACTACAATAATTTGTTAATAAATACATAAGATGAAAAGAAGTTGTGACATCAAAAACATAAAATGTTGGGGGGTTAGTAAAACTGTAGAGCTTAAAGATGCATTTGAACTTAAGTTTTTATCAGCTTAAAATGGACCATTATCAGAAGTTGTTTTATATAACCCTCATGGTAACCACAAAGCAAAAGCCTATAGTAAATAAACAAGACATGAAAGAAAAGAAACTAAGCATAACACAATAGAAAAATTATTAAATTACAAAGGAAAAGAGTAAGAGAAGAAACAAAGGACTTATAAACCAACCAAACATGAGTAAAATGGCAATAAACCCATGTCTATCAATAATGACAAATATAAATGGACTAAATTTCTCCAATCAAAACAGACAGTGACCAAATGGATAAAAAAAAAAAAAAAAGACCCATGTATATGCTGCCTTTGAGAGACTCATTTCACACATAAGGACACACACACATACTGAAAGTGAAATGATGGAAAAAAGACATTTCATGAAAATGGAAACCAAAAGAAAACTGGAATAGATACACATATATCAGACAAAATAGACTTTAAAACAAGACTATTGTAAGAGGCAAAGAGGGTCATAGTATAATGAAACAGGGTGAATCCAAGAAGAAAATACAACTTTTGAAAATATGTATGTACCCAACATAGGAGTAGCTAAATATATAATTGTAGGGGACTTTAATACCCCATGTTCATCAATTGACAGATCCTCCAGACAGAAAATCAATAAGGAGACACTGGCCTTAAATGACACTTTACATCAGATGTACTAAACAGACATATACAAAGCATTTCATCCAAAAACAATAGTGTACACATTATTTTCAAGCACATACTAAATATTTTCCATGACAGACTGTATATTAGGCCACACAACAAGTCTTATTAAGTTTACTAAGACTGAAACCACATCAAGCATGTTTTGAAACCGTAATGATATGAAAATTTACAAGGAGGAAACTGGGAAATTGACAAATACATGGAGATTAGACAACATGCTCCTAAACAACCAATGGATGAAAAAATAATTTAAAAAATTTTAAATATCTTGACACAAATAAAAATGGAAATACAAAATAACAAAACTTTTAGGATGCAGCAAAAACAGATCTAAGTGGGAAGTTTGTGGTGATAAACACCTACCTTAAGAAACAAGAAAGATCTCAAGCAACCTAACTTTATATCTCAGGGAACTAACAAACTGAACCTACAGTTAGTAGAAGAAAGTAAATAACAAAGATCAGAGTAGAAATAAATGAATTAGAAACTAAAAAGACAATACAAAAGATTAATGAAACTGAGAGTTGGTTGTTTGAAAAGATAAAAAAAAAAAAAAAATGATGAACTGTTCAGCCAGACTCAACAGGGGAAAAAAGAGAAAGGACTCAAAATCAGAAATTAAAGAGATGTTTTAACTGATAACAGAGAAACACAAAAAATCATAAGAGACTACTACAAACAATGATAAATCAACAAACTGAATGACCCAGAAGAAATTAATAAAATTCCTAAAACATGCAACCTACCAAAATTGATTCATTAAGAAATCGAAAATATGAATAGCACCAGTTACTAGTAAAGAGAATGAATCAGTAATCAAAAACTCCCCAATAAGCAAAAGTCCAGGACTAATGGCTTCACTGGTGAATTCTATCAAACTAACAAACATTTAAAAGATTACTACTAATCCTTCTTAAAAATCTTCAAAAAAAAAAAAAAATAGAGAAATGAACACTTCCAAACTCATTGTATGAGTATTACCTGATACCAAAAACAGAAAAGAACACAAGAAATTACAGCACAATATCCCTAATGCAACATATATTTAAAAATCCTGAAAAATATTAGCAAACTGAATTTAACAATACATTAAAAGGATTATACACAATGATCAAGTGAGATTCATTCCAGGAATGTAAAGATGGTTCAACACTGAAGTACAAAAATCATATGATCATTTCAAAATATGCAGAAAAAGTATTTGTCAATATTTGACACTCATTCATGATTAAAACTCACAACAAATGAGTATAGAAGGAACACACCTCAACAGAATAAAAGGCATATATGTTAAACCTGTAGCTAACATCGTACTCAACAGTGCTTAAGTTTTTGCTCGGTGATCAGGAACAACACAAGGATGTCTACACTCACCACCTTTATTCAACATAACACTAAAAGTCCTAGTTAGAGCAATCAGGCAAGAAAAAGAAATAAAATGCATACAAAACAGAAAAGAACAATTAAAATTATCTTCGTTTGCAGATAAAAGTATACTACATATAGAACACACTAAACACTCCACCAAGAAACTGTTAGAAATAATAAATTTAGTAAAGTTGCAGGATACATAACATATAAAATCAACTTCATTTCTATACACTAATAATGAACTATCAGAATGAGAAATTAAAGAAACGATCCCATTTACAACTGCATCAAAAAGGATAACATACCTAAAAATTTATTTAATCACAGAGGTGAAAGATCTGTACACAGAAAACTGTAAGACATTGGTGAACAGAAGACACACTAAAAAAAAGAAAGAAAAGACACAAACAAATGGAAAGATAATCCATGTTCATGACTGCACGAATTTATCTTGTTAAAATGCCCATACTACCCAAAGCAGATCCAATGCAATCTCTACCAAAATTCCAAGGTACTTTTCATAGAAGTAGAACAAATAATTCTTAAACTTGTATGGAACCACAAAAGACCCTAAATAACCAAAGCTTGAGGAAAAGAACAAAGCTAGAAGCATCACACTTCCTAATTTCAAACACTATTAAAAAGCTATGGTAATCAACACAGTATGGTACTGGCATAAAATAGGCATAGACCAAGAGAACATAAGAGAAATCAGAGAAGTAAATACATATATAATGGCCAACTAATTTACAACAAAGGAGCCAAGAATGTACTGTAGGGAAAGGACAGTCGCTTCAATAAATGGTGCTGGAAAACTGGATAGCTAAATACAAAAGAATGAAAATGGACTCCTATATTACACCATACACAAAAATTAACTCAAAATGGAATAAAGACTTGAACATAAGGCCTGAAACCATAAAGTTGCTAGAAGAAAACCTAGGAGATAAGTTCCTTGACAGTGATCTTGGCAATGATTTTTTGGATTTGACACCAAAAACAAAGGTAATTAAAGCAAAACTAAACAAGTGAGGCTACATCAAACTAAAAAAAAACTTCTGCACAGCAAAGGAAACCAAAAACAAAATGAAAAGGCAACCTACAGAATGGAAGAAAATATTTGTAAACCATTTATCTAATAAGGGGTTAATATCCAAAATATGTAAATAACTCCTAAATCTCAAAGCAAAAAACAATCTAATTAAACAATAGGCAGAGGAACTGAACAGACTTTTTTCCAAAGATGACCTACAGATGGCCAACAGGTACATGAAAAGGGTGCTCAATACCATCAATCATCAAGAAAATGCAAATCAAAACCACAATGAGACAGCACCTCACACTTGTTAAAATGGCTAATACCAAAAAAACAAGAACTAACAAGTATTGGCAAGGATGTGGAGAAAAGGAAGCCTTGTGTACTGTTGGTGGGAATGTAGATTAGTCAGCTGCTATGTCAGACAGTATAGAGCATCCTCAAAAAAGAAAAACAGAACTACGATGGGATCCAGCAAATCCACTTCTAGTAATTTTTCTAAAGAAAATGTAAACACTAACTCAAAGTGATTGTCCTCACTCCCTTGCTCATTGCAATTATTTACCATAGCTAAGACATGCAAATGAACTAAGTGTCCATAGATGTTTGAATGGATAAAGAAGATGTGGTATACATATGCAAAGGAGTATTATTCAGCCATATTAAAGAAGAAAATCCTGCCATTTGCAACAGGGATGGAACTTGAGGGTATCATGAAGAATGAAATAAGTTAGAGAAAAACTAATACCATATGGTCTCACTTATAACGTGCAATGTGAAAAAAAATTAAAATACAAACTCAAAGAGAGGGGCCTGGGGTTGCTCATTGGTCACGTATCTGACTCTTGATCTCAGCTCAGGTCTTGATCTCAGGGTTATGAGTTCAAGCCCCATGTTGGTCTCCACACTGAGCATGGAGCCTACTTAAAAAACAAAACAAAGTATAGATTCAGAGAACAGACTGGTGGTTTCAGAGGTGGGACTGGGTATGGGCAAAAAGGATGGATGAAGGCTGTCAAAAGATAATTTCCACTTATAAAATAAATAAGCCCTGGGGATGTAATGTACAACCTGGTGATTATAATTAGTAAAACTATATAGTACATTTAAAAGTTGCTAAGACATCTTAAAAGTTCTCGTAAGATAAACAATTTTTTAAAAAATGTTTATTTATTTTGGAGAGAAAGGGCTGGAGGGGCAGAGAGAGAGAGAGGGAGGCAGAGAATCTGAAACAGGCACTGAACTGTTAGTGCAGACCCTGATGCGGGGCTTGGACTCATGAACTGTGAGATCATGACCTATGCTGAAGCCAGAAGTTTAACCAACTGAACCACCCTGGTGCCCCAGAAAAAACAAAATTTTTACTGTGGTATGGTAATGGATGTTAACTAGACTTATTTTGGTGATCATTTCACATTTTATACATCAAATCATGATGTATACCTGAAACTAACAAATCATTATATGTAATTAAACCTTAATTTAAAAATTATTTTTATACTCCTCCAAGACCCTGTTCTCTCCTATTCCCTTCCACATCCAACAAAAGGATCTTGGGAACACCACTTCTTCCACATTCCCTACAATCTGCCATCCAAGATGGATTTTTGTTTGCTTCTCTGTCTTAATTCTGCCACAGTAGGAACTAACTGTTTTGATTTTACCCAGCCAGTGGGAAGGCACAGCCCTGCCTTTCTTCTGTGCCTACTCCTTCCTTCTTCCTTTCCTGTGCTGACTCCTGCCTTGGTCGCTCTTGTAGAATTTAAGATTTTAGCCAAAGTTTCACTACACCTTTAGCCCTATCCATGAGTCACAAATTATAAGCCCCATGTCTAGTCTACCCAAAGACCTCCTCATAGTACTTGATTCCCTGCAGGCTCTACCCTAATGGGCTTATTTTCTTTTCCAACTTGCTCTAGCCACATTTAAGCTGTCATAGATATAGTCAAAAAGAGGTTTTTTGTTTTTTTTAAGTATTTTAACCTGCTGATAATTCCTTCTTTGAGCGAATATATATTATTCTTTTTTTAATGTTTATTTATTTTGAGAGAGAAATAGAGAGAGAGAGAGGGAGAGAGAGACACACACACAAAACCTGCAGCAGGTTCCAGGCTCTGAGCTGTCAGCACAGAGCCCAGCGCAGGGCTCGAACCCGCGAACTGTGGGATCATGACCCGAGCCGAAGCGGATACTCATCTGAGACACCCAGGTGCCCCACAATTATTTCATTCTTATTTAATAATCTAAAATGAGTTTTTCAGGTCAGCAATTTTCTTCCAACTAGTGATTTAGAAACTCAGTCCCTCCCATCTTGTGGCTGCAAACATCCCTTAGGGCTTCACTACCATGTAGCTATCACATGAGGGGTAACATGGAGAAAGAATCCCCACCTTTTACAGGGCATGAAAATGATGCACATCACTGCTGATAACATTCTGTTTTGAGATCTCGCCACATGGCCAAATTTAGTTGAATGGAAGATTAGAAAATGTGCTCCTTGGGGCTTCTGGGTGGCTCAGTTGGCTAAGCATCTGACTTTGGCTCATATGATCTCACAGTCTGTGGGTTCGAGCCCCATGTCAGGCTCTGTACTGACAGCTCAGAGCCTGAAGCCTGCTTCAGATTCTGTCTCCCCTCTCTCTCTGCCTCTCCCTTGTTCATGCTCTCTCTAAAAAATAAACAAACATTAAAAAAAAATAAAGAAAATGTGTTCCTTGACCGGGTAGCCCTCTCACAATAACAGCTCTATTCTGTAAAAGAGGGCACATAAAATTTGATGGAGAGTTAACCTTTTCTGCAACCATCTCCCATGTTTTCAGTCTTGGTGGCATCATCCCATCAACCTTTACCCAAATCATAAATACAGGACTTCAGTTTTTCCCTTTTCACTTAACTAATCACCAAGCTCTACCAAAACTAGACCTTCTAAATCTTTGTGATAGCTCTTGTTTCCATCCTCACTGCCACTCCTCAACTTTTTAATACTCTGATGTTTGTAATATTCCTCTGCTAAAAAATTTTTAGTGGCTCTCTGTTTGATGATAGGGAATTAAATTGTTATACGTCCTACAAAGTCTTTTATGACCTGGCCCTTTATAATGCCCAGCGTTATCTCCTGCCATTCCTCCACCTTTTAATTTATGCTACAGTAGAAGCAATAACAGTAAGTAGAATGAAACAACTTACTTAGTTTCTTTTTTTTATTTTTAACGTTTATTCATTTTTTGAGAGACAGAGACACAGCGTGAGTGGGGGAGGGGCAGAGAAAGAGACACAGAATCCAAAGCAGGCTCCAGGCTCTGAACTGTCAGCACAGAGCCTGACACGGGGCTGGAACTCACAGACTGTGAGATCATGACCTGGGCCAAAGTCAGATGCTTAACTGACTGAGCCACCCAGGCACTCCCTTACTTACAGTTTCTACAACAACCTATATTCCCTCACCTCTTAGTTTCTATCTGAATTGTTTCTTCTTCATAGGATAAAGGCAGTTTGTCCATTTGGTAAACTTACACCCAAATCAAAAATGTTCTCCTCTATCACATCTTCCTCTGACCATGAAACTTAGAACTGTCTTTATTTTTTATTATTGAAGTATAACTGACATAAAAGATTATATTAGTTGTAGGTGTATAACACACTGATTTGACAATCCTATATATTACTCAATGTTCACCATAATTAAGTGTAGTTACCAACTATCATCATACATTATTACAATATGATTGACTACACTCCCTATACTGTACTTTTCATTCTGTGACTTATTTATTTTATAAGTGGAAGGTTTTACCTCTTAATCCTCTTCACCTATTTTGCCGATCCCTCATTAGCCTCCCCACTGGCAAACACCAGTTTGTTCCCTATATTTAAAAGTCCAGGTTTTTTGTTCATTTTTTTTATTCCACATATAAGTGAAATAATATGGTATGTCTTTCTCTGATTTATTTCACTTAGCATAATAATACTCTCTAGGTCCATTCAAGTCACAGATGGCAAGATCTCATTCTTTTTTGTGGCTGAGTAATATTCCACTGTGTGTCCCTACACACACACACACACACACACACACACACACACACACCACAATTTCTTATTCATTCATCTACTGATGGACATTTGGGTTGTTTCCAAATCTTGGCTACAATAAACAATGGGGCGCATATATCTTTTCAAATTAGTGTTTTTGGTTTCTTTGGATAAATAACCCAGTAATAGAATTACCGGACTGTACAGAGTTTTTATTTTTAATTGTTTAAGTAACTTCCATACAGTTTTCCATAGCAGCTTCACCAGTTTACATTCCTACCAACACTGCAAGAGGAGTTTCCTTTTCTCCACATCCTCGCCAACACTTGTTATTTCTTATCTTTTTGATACTGGCCATTCTGACTGGTGTGAAATCACATCTCATTGTGGTTCTGTTTTGCATTTCCCTAATGATTAATGATATAGAGCATCTTTTCATGTGTTTGTTAGGTATCTGTTTGTCTACTCTGGAGAAATGTCTGTTTAGGTCCTCTGCTCATTTTTAAATCAGATTGTTTACTTTCCTGGTGTTAAGCTGTACGAGTTCTTTATATATTTTGGATAATAACCCCTTATTGGATATACCACTTACAACTATCTTCTCCCATTAAGAAGGTTGCATTTTTGTTTTGTCAGTGGTTTCTTTTGCTGTACAAAAGCCTTTTATTTGGGTGTATTTTGGTTCATTTTTGCTTTTGTTTCCCTTGCCTAAGGAAACAAAACCAGAAATATGTTGCTAAGGTCAAGAAGAACAAAGCTGAAGGTATCACAATCCCAGATTTCAAGATATACTACAAAGCTACAGGACTCAAAACAGTATGGTACTGGCACAAAAACAGACACATAGATCAATGGAGTAAGAGAGCCCAGAAATAAACCCACATCTATATGGTCAATTAATGTACAATAAAGGAGGAAAGAATAACAATGGGGGAAAGTCTTTTCAATAAACCAGATAGCTACATGCCAAAGAAGAAAACTGGGCCACTTTATGTATACCACACATAAAAGTGAATTCAAAATGGATTAAAGATCTAAATGTGAGAACTGAAACCATAAAACTCCTTTAAAAAACTTAGAAGAAGTGTCTTTTACTAAGTTTCTACAAACCTTTGTAATTGGAGCAATGTATCTGAATGTACTAGGTTCTTTTTCTCTGTTTCAGGCTAGCTACCATAGCTTCCCTAAGATATGTTCCATGCCCTTTCCTCTCTGTACCTTTCAGTGTCTGGTGCATAAAAGAATGTAAGCTTCAGAAAACAAAAACTTTTTTTCACCACTGTTGCAACAGTGTCTAGCATATATAAATTCTCAATATATTCTATTATATGAATACATATTATGTATTCAATGCATATTCATCAAAGAGAAAAAGAGAAAACAATTAGTATATGTGAAAATATAGAGTCAGGTAAGAGTCTGAATCCTGGTTTGAGTGTGTTACCTTGAACAAGTTCTTTAATCTCTGAACTTGAGTCTCTTTTGCATTGAAGACCTTACAGGATCAGGCTCTTGGAGATTAGATGTACATAAAGCTCCTAGCACAAAGCCTGGACTGTTGAAACAATCACACACCCTTATTACCAGCAGTGGTTATAACTTATATAACCAGTGCTTATAGATCTTTCAGTATTCTTAAACATATAACTATGCTGACCATAGGATACTGAAACCTGATGTTTCCATCTTGGAAAAAATTTTATAGGACTTATAAGAAGAATTTTTTAAGTATCTAGATTGGTTTATCTTAAAGCATGTTACACTTTTTTAAAAGGTGGTAATTTTACATCTAAATCTAAGCTATAATTTCCCCAAAGTGAAAAAAAAAATAAACAAAGAAAAATTATTAACCTAAAAAGAAATTTTTTGATAAAAACTAACTTTAAATCAAACTTTAAACCAAAGTAAACTGCCAACCAGTATTACTATATTATGACATAATACAAGTGACTTAATTGGAAAAATAATGTAAGATGTACTTTACCTCACCAAATCCCAAGTCCCATGATGGATTAGAATGCAATCCTTCCAAAGAGATATTACCCCTAAGGATCATAAATAAGATGCTTTTAAAGCGTGCTTTAATCCTACTGAAAACCCTTGTTCTAAATTATTGTTCCCAATGTTGGTTTCAGATCAGAATTACAAGGGAAGCTTTTCAAAAAACAGATTCATAAGCTCCAACCTAAAGAGCTTATTTATTATATGTGGATCAAACTTGGCATTTTTAATTCAAAAAAATCGCCCCTTCAAGTTATGTGGACCTTTAGCCAGATTTGAGGACCATGTTCTAAATCACTTTCATAAAGTACATTCAAAAATTCAAGGCCTACAATGTTTTTTATTCACACGTTTCTGAAAATTTGAGTATCTGTCAACAAAGTAGCTACTTTGGGGGCGCCTGGGTGGTGCAGTCGGTTAAGCGTCCCACTTCAGCCAGGTCACGATCTCGCGGTCCAGGAGCTCGAGCCCCGCGTCCGGCTCTGGGCTGATGGCTCAGGGCCTGGAGCCTGTTTCCGATTCTGTGTCTCCCTCTCTCTCTGCCCCTCCCCCATTCATGCTCTGTCTCTCTCTGTCCCAAAAATAAATAAACGTTGGAAAAAACAAAAACAAAAACAAAAACAAAAAACAACAAAGTAGCTACTTTGTTGATTTTATTAAGTTGTGAATCTATATTTTAATTAATTTGTTGTGTCAATCCCAAAAAAATAGCATTTATGTACTCTTTTTATAAACACATTTTAAATATTTCCATAAGAAATACTTTCAGAATAAAAATATATTCTAGTTCATGATTTTCAGTGACCAAAATCTGACTACATCATAATCACTACAAAAAAAGTTTGGGCTCTTCTGAAACTAGAACTTTTGTTTAATTACCTATAATAACAGTCCCATAAACTGTTAATATGCTTGCTTATGCTATTAATATTTGAATTCTATCACTCTCTTGTTCTGATTTTATACTAACCAAGCAATCTTCCCATAAAGAACTGCCAAAAGTTGGAAAATATGCTCACCATGCAAGGAAGCATTGCTATACATGTGACTCTTCTATTTCTTACTATAAATTAATAAACTGACACTATAGTGGGTATATAAGTTTCTTATATACGTAAGTCAGTTTTCCCAAATCTAATTAATACTATCATTCCAGATATTTTTGCACTGCAAATATGAGCACCATACTCTCAAGTGGGGTGGTATTACCAAGATTCTGGTAAGTGGTAAGCCTTCCTTGAGGCTGGACTACCCACTCTCAGACAGCTATTCACCTACCTCATTTTGCATCAGGTCAAACCTTCAACATGCATTATACTAGATCCTGATTTGTATTCCCTGGATTTACCTAAAAACTTACATATAATTCACCGGATGTTTCTGGATTTCATTCTGTGGTGTCTTCTCTTGGCAATCACTTTCAAATTTTCCTTTAAAAATAAAAATATGCACTGAACCAAAACCTTAACATAGACCATCTCTGTTTTTTAATTTAAAGCTTATGACCCATACAGAGGGGAATTACTGATACAAAAAGTCATATAATACAATGCTATTTTTAATTTCATAAGGCTTCCTAAACACACACACACATATACACACACACACACACACACACGAGGGCACGCGTGCGCAAGCGCGCACACACACACACACACACACACACACACACACACACCTAAAACTGAAAACAAAAAAACCCCAATAAATTATGTTTTTCATGTATGACACTCACCTTTATTTTCAGAGCTGGCTATACAACAATCCTTCTTAAAAGTATTTCTTTCATTATTGTTGTACTCTTTCTGATACTTCTTGTTTGGCTGACACCTCTCTGGATAATGTGTTTCATTAAAAGTCGAACAACCAAAAGTCAACTCTGGATCTGTAAAAATACTTCTAATGCATTGACCAGCTGAATGATTTTTATCAGAACTTGTGTTTGCGCAATTATCTCCCATACTGTCATAACCACACTTGTCAAAGGTTTTCTTTATCCTCTGTTGATCTGTGTTTAATAAATTGATCACATTTTCACTAATAAAAGAGTTACAATTCTCTGATATAAGGCTGGCTGTTGGCTGGTTCATGTCTTCAAGAAAATTTGAAACCTCTCTTCTATTTTCTCTCCAAATAGGTTGTACTGATTGTTTTTCAGTAATAAAGTCTGTTTGTCTTTGCTCATTCATGCTTCCACAATCTTCACCCATAACTCTAACAGGTCTTCCAGTAAGGAAATTCCTATTTCTTGGACTTTGGGATACATAAAAACATATTTAGAAAGAAAAAAAATAGGGCATTTTCATTTTGAAGCACTTAAATTCTTAGAGAACATATCAAGTAGCTACTAACAATTACCTAGAGTATGTTTTAATTTTTTTTAATTAAAAAAATATTGCTTTGGGTGGGAATTTGTCTAATGTATTCTTCTAGTGCTTTAGTAAGTATAAAATTAATCTACAATTAGTTCAGTATTTCAACATGAAAAATTAGTATGGGTTCAATTTACTATTATATTAATAAAACAAAATATGCCCAACCTATATATAGTTTGTTTTCTGTAACAAGATCTAGTGAATAACCTAGACACTGTGTGTAGCTGCTGCTTCATTTAACCAGGGAAAGATATTTAAAGACTGTACAGAGAAAAGTTATCCTGTGTTAAAACATAAAATCAAATAATCATGGGAATATTAGAACAGGTTTTTTTCAACCTAACAATTCTAAAGTTCTCAAGGCAGAAAAACATATACAAGTGCGTATATAAGTAATCTAAGATATAAGATAAATTAGATGAAAAGGTAAGACTAGATAACTTTAAGTTCCTTATAATGAGGAAATCATAATTCTAACATGTCCAATTTGTACCAGATCAAAACTATCATAGAACACAATTAGAAATCAAGATATTCTGGATTTTAATGCCATTGACTATCAACAAATTTACCTGGGATTGAGTTGTTCCAAAGATTGGAGGTAACAAAGAAATTTAGAAAAGATATATAGACCACCAAAACTCTGATTTCCATTTTTTAAGTTATTTATTAAATACTTAATGAGCATGTACGTCTGCTGTGTTTCCAGACACTATGCCATGTGTTGTGGGCAGAGAGATAAAAGAGTTAAGTTTACTTTTAAGCAGAGAGAGATGTTTTACCCATGTATGTTCATAGATAACGATCCTACACTGTTTCTCGATATAGGTCTCATTGATGTTTTGGACAGATTGATGCTATTATGTTATACCAAAAGACATAACCTATACTATGCAGTAATATACATCTTAACACCAGAGAAATTTTATTACTCTAAATAAAAAAAAAAAAACGTAAAGGAAGGCTTATTTATGTGTATTAAACACATTTAATGTATTCCTACTATGTAGAAAGAGACAACACAGCTTATATTCTAGTTCAGGAAAATTATAAATACATAACCATTAGGGCACCAGGGTGAGTCAGTCAGCTAAGTGTCCGACTCTTGATTTTGGCTCAGGTCACCATCTCACAGTTCGTAAGATCAAGCCCCATGTTGGGCTCTGCACTGACAGCACAAAGCCAGCTTGGGATTCTCTCTCTCCCTCTCTCTCTGCCCCATCCCCTGCTCGTGCTCACTCTAAACAAACAAATAAACAAATAAAAAAAAAAAACTTTGGGGAAAAAAGGAAAATTCTTAAAATAAATACTTAACCATCAATAAGTACAAAGGGTAAAAGAAATAAATAAAAAAGATAATTACAACAGTTATATAGATGCTACAAGATCACATGATGGAATAACTTGTGTTAGAAGTCCTGTATCAGATAGTTTGGTCAGGAAAGTTCCTAGTAAGGAAGTGATAAATAAGAAAAAGAAACAGAATGGCCAGACATGTGAAGAAAGGAGTAAGCATCATCAAGGGAATAGAATAAGCATAGATTTAAGACTGGCAGTACACTTAAGTAACAAAAAGAAAGGAATAAAGCTTGAATAGAATCAGTGAAAGAACACCTATGATATAAGGTTTTAAAAGAACCCAGAGTATACAAAACCTCACTTTTTTATTCAAGTATAATTAACACACAGTGTTATATTAGTTTCAGGTGTAAATTGTGATTCAGAAATTCTATGCATACTCAGTGCTTATCACAGTAAATGTACTCTTAATCTTCACCTATTTCACTCATCCTCCCCACCCATCCCTCTCTAGTAACCACCAATTTGTTCTCTAAATTTAAGTGTCTGGTTTCTTGCCCCTTTTTTTTTTATTTGTTTCTTAAATTCCATATGAGTGAAATCATATGGTTTTGTCCTTCTCTGATTGACCTATTTCACTCAGCATTATACTATCTAGATCCATTCATGTTGCTGCAAATGGCAAGATTTCCTTCTTTTTTATGACGGGTAACATTCCATTATGGATATATACATACATCTTCTTTATCCAGTCATCTATGGATGGACACTTGGGTTGATTCCATAATTTACTATTGTAAATAATGCTGCAAGAAACATAGGGCCGCATATATCTTTTTGCATTAGTGTTTTAATTTTCCTTGGGTTAAGTACCCAGTGGTAGAATTACTGGATCATATGGATAGAGCTTTATTTGTTAAGAGAGCAATAAGAAACACTGAAAGGTTCTACATACAAAAGTAAAACTGACTTGCATTTTGCCTTGAAAAATATGAGTTTGATTGCTAGCTGAATATAAATTTCAAAACTTCCAACTAGCCAGTATCAAGTAAGAGGAACTGGATTTCCCCTTTTAATTGACACAATTTAAAAAATTGGACAAAATATAGGACACAAAAGTTTTCAGACATCAACCATCAGGTAGAACAGGATAATGATCAGAGAGAGAGAGAGAGAGAGAGAGAGAGAGAGAGAGAACGCAGCAAATGAGGTGTGCCCTAGGACTGCTCCTAGCTTACTGCCTACAGAGTATAAAAGCCACAAAACAGGGGCGACTGGGTGGCTCAGTTGTTAAGCATCTGACTTTGGCTCAGGTCATGATCTCACAGTTTGTGAGTTCAAGTCCCACATTGGGTGAACATGAACCCCACTTGAGGTAAAACACAAGCTCCGGTGAGCCCCACTTTTCTCTCTCTCTCTCTCTCTCTCTCTCTCTCCCTCTGCGCCTCACTCACTTGCACCCTCTCTCTCTCAAGAAAAAAAAAGCCGCAAAATAAAAATAGACAACCCAGTCAGAGCTCAGAGATTCCCTTTGTTGAAAAAACAGAGCTAGACGTTCAGAAAGCATACAGAGAATAGAGTTCACAGGGCAAAGTATCATGAAGGAAAGTGCTTCAAAGAAAGAACTTTGGAGTTCTACAGACAGTTCTCAAATCTCCAGCTAAGTACTGATCAGCACATGCATAGGAAGTAATACCCAAGGCTGGGGTGTGGAAGGGGAATAAAACATCTAAAAGGAGAAGATGGAACAAGTCCAGGAACTCACACATAGATGGAAAATGTATTTCCATCAGCCAGAGTGGAAAACCTCATAATTCAAAGGGAATCAGAGTACTCAGAAGTGTACCTCAGCAGGGGGCAAAATTAACCATAGACTGAAGGCATATCTGGTCCCACTTAAAAAGTTAAAGCAAGCCTCAGGGCACCTAAGTGGCTCAGTGGGTTAAGTGCCTGACTCTTAATTTGGTCTCAGATCATGATCTCACAATTCTTGAGATTGAGACCTGTGTCGGACTCTGAACTGACAACACAGCCTGCTTGGGATTCTCTCTCCCTCTCTCTCTGCCCCTCCCCTACTTGCTCGTGCGCTCTTGCTCTCTCAAAATAAACATTAAAAAAAATAGTTTTTAAGATAAGCCTCAATAAGATCATACTATTTTCAAGTAGCTAAACTGTATCAAGAACAAAGCTTACAATAATTTATACAGATACAAAAATTTCCAGACACCAGAAGGATGAAATTCATAATGTACATAATTCAAACAAAATTACCAGGAATAGAAAGAAACCAAAAGTTACAACCCATAATGAGAAGAAAAATCGATTAGAAATAGACCAAGAAATGACACAAATGATAGAATTTGTAGACAAGGATATTAAAATCAGTTATTATGACTATATTCCCTATTTTCAAGAAGAAAGAGGAAAGACTAGGCATGTTGAAATAAATGCATGGAAGATATAAAGAAAAATTAAATCAAACTTCTAGAGATGAAAACTATACTGAACAGATTTGAGAAGATGAGACATCAAAGAATATACAATTAGTGAGTTTGAAGATAAAGCAATATAATCTATGTAAGGTGAAACAAAGAAAACAATATTGAAAATATAAAAACAAAACATTAGCAAACTATGACACAACTTCAAGTGGGCTAACTTACATGGAATTTGTGTCCCAAAGACGAGAAAGAAATCAGAAAAAAATATTTTAAAAGTTAATGGCTAAACTGTTTTCAAATTTGATAAAAATGGTAAGTTCACAGATTTAAGAAGCTCAACACAGCCCAAACACAAGAAATGATAAGAAAATGAACATCCTAAGCAATGGATAAAATCCATAGTAGAAAGTCGATGGTAGAGAACACATGATTGAAAAATCTTAAAAACAGAAAAATTGTATACTGCATATACAGATATTAAAAATGACAAATTTCTTGTTGCAAAAATGCAAGTCAAAATACATCTTTCAACAAGAATACAAGAGAGACAAATACACGAAAGATTAAAGAATTCATCACTAGCAGACCCTTCTAGAAGAAATATTAAAGGAAGTGTTTAGAAGGAAAATGTCACCAGATGGAAATTTAGATCTACACAAAATAATGAAGACCATCAAAAACAGTAAATTTGTACTTAAATATAAAAAACATGTTTTCTCATTTTTTAGCTCTTTTTACAGATAAGCAATAATTTATTACTGGATCTGTAACATGTATATAAGTAAAATATATGAATACAATTACACAAAGGCCAGAATGGAGAAATGGAAACATACTATGTTATTATAGTATACTTGAAGTGGTAAAATTTTAAGATACTCTGTGATAAGTTAAAATATATACTATAAACTAAAGCAACCACTGAAAAACACAACAAAACAGACATAACTAATAAGCCAAGAAAAAAAAATAAAGCCATTAAAAAAACCCAAATTAAAAAAAGGTAGAAAAAGAGGAAAAATAAACAGATATGGGACAAATAAAAAATAATAAGAGAACCTATTGAAACCCTACCATATCAATAATCACAAAAAATGTAAACCACATTCTTGACCATAACACAAGTCTCAACAAATGTGAAAGGATTCAAATCATACAAAGGATGTTTCCTGTCCACAATGGAACTAATTTAGAAAGATAAAAGGAATGCCTTAGGATGTCTAGGAATCAAACAACAAATTTCTAACTAACTCATAGTTTGAAAAATAAATCAAAAGAAAAATTAGGAAGATATTTAACTGAATGAAAATTAAAACAAAACATATCAAAATTTGGAGAATACAGCAAAAGGACCAGTTAGTGGACAATTTACAGTACTAAAACACCTTTACTGGATAAGAAAAATGATCTCTGATGAATGACCTCAGCTTTCACCCTAGGTAAACATCTCTAAATAAGAATAATCGGGGGGGGGGGGGGGGGGAAGCAAAAAGATATATGCATTCCAATGTTCACTGCAGTATTATTTGGAATAGCCAAGATATGGAAACAACCTAGTGTCCATCGAAGATAGACGAATGGATAAATAAGATGGGGAATATATATATATATATATATATATATATATATATATATATATGTATATGTATGTAATGAAATACTATTAGCTATAAAAAAGAATGAAATCTTGTCATTAGTAACAACATACATGGAACTTGAGGGTATTATGCTAAATCAAACAAGCCAGAGAAATAAAGAAAAATAACGTAATTTTACTTATGTACCTAAAAAATTGAGAAAAAAAAAAAAACCAAGCAAACAAAACAAAACTAATGGATACAAAGAACAGAATGGTGGTTGCCAGAGGGGAGGGAAGTTGGGGAGTAGGTGAAATGGGTCAAGTTGGTCAAGAGGTAAAAAGTCCAATTATAAAATAAGTAAGTCATGGGAATGTAATGGTGACCATAGCATGGTGACTATAGTCAATAATATTGTATTGCGTACTTGAAATTTGCTAAGAGTTAAATCTTAGAAATTCTCAACATAAGAATTTTGTAACTTTGTATCCTGACAGACGGTAACGAGACTTATTGTGATTATTTTACAATGTATACAAATATTTAATTACACTGTACCTTAAACTACTATAATGTTACAGGCCAATTATACTTCAATTTAAAACAGGAAAAAGAAGGGAAAGACATAACTTATCTGTATTAGCAAGGAGAGAAAAGACATCACTACAAATGTTAAAAATTTTAAATACATAACAAGAGATTATTATTAATTTTCAGTCAATAAATTCTACAACATAGATAAAACATAGATATAATCCTTGTATGGCAAACTACCAAATTTCACCCAAAGAAAAAATAATCAGGCTAGCCTTGTATTTAGTAAAATATGGCAATTATAGTTTTTAAAAAAAACCTTCCCACAAAAAAAGACTCCATACCAATTGGCTTCATTGATGAACTCTATCAGACATTTAAGGAAGAAATTGTATCAATTCTACATAAACCTTCAGAAAATTACACATTAGGGAATACATCCCAAATCACCCTATGACATCAACATTAGGCTGATTTCAAAACCAGACAAAGTTATCACAAGCAAAGAAATATAGAAAAGAATAACCCTCATAAAGATTAATGCAAAAATTCCTAATAAAATTTTAGCAAATCAAAAACAAGAATGCATAACAAGGATAGCATGCTATAACTAAGTGGAGTTTATCTCCTGAATACAAAGCTTATTTAACATTCAAAAATTAATCAATATGGGACAGACTCTTGAATTAAGTGAAAAGTCTGGCAGATCCTGTCGCCCAAAAGCAATGACAGAAACAGATAACACTTGCAGAAACAATCATTGCAGAATCTGGAGAGTAACCAAGGCATACAGTAAACTGAGAAGCAGTACTTCAAGAAAAAATACTAAACCTTAACACTGAACACTTACCACTGTGGAGCCCTGGGAAGTTACCTCCCTCCCACCCCCAGCTCCATAGCTGATAGCTCTACCAATGCTTAGTAGTCTAGGAATGAAGACAGAGGAGCCCCATGCCCAGGGAATTTGCCAAAAATAATCATTACCTTGGTGGCAAGCCCTCAGGAAAGCCCATCACCACAGCTAACTGGGGTTGCTATATTTGGAGCAAGCAAAAAACCATCCAGAAATTTCATAGGGAGATCGAGAAAACTCCCAAATACCCCAGCGGTCTGAAAGGCTGCATACATGTGTAAAGCTGTATACACACTCAAGAGAGGGCATCAGGTGGGGCGCCTGGGTGGCGCAGTCGGTTAAGTGTCCGGCTTCAGCCAGGTCACGATCTCGCGGTCCGTGAGTTCGAGCCCCGCGTCAGGCTCTGGGCTGATGGCTCAGAGCCTGGAGCCTGTTTCCGATTCTGTGTCTCCCTCTCTCTCTGCCCCTCCCCCGTTCATGCTCTCTCTCTGTCCCAAAAATAAATAAACGTTGAAAAAAAAAATTAAAAAAAAAAAAAAAAAGAGAGGGCATCAGGTATCTACTCATCCCTGACTGAATGTGAGTTCTTGCACACAGAAAAAAAGCCTTATTAGCTCAATATGTTTAAACACAACCTCCAAGCAATCATTGGTTGACCTCTAAGCATTGGTTAGAGGGAAATTTATAGTTTTAAATACTTATATTAAATCAGAAGAAAATATCAAATCAGTAAGTTAAAGTTACACTTTAAGCATCTACAAAACACACACACACACACATAAAGGACAAACTAAACCCAAAGCAAGCAGAAAAAGGAAATTATGAGCATTAAGACACAAATCAATGGAATGGAAAACAGAAAAATAACAAAGAAAGCAAGTGAAATGCAAAACTTAGTTCTTTAAAAATATCAATAAAATCTTTAGCTATATTGACCAAGAAAGAAAAAGAAGAAATACACAGATCTAGAATTAAAGAAGGGACGACATCACTACCAACTTTACAGAAATTAAAAGGTTTTCAAGGAAATACTATAAACAACTTTATCACACAGCTAACAAATTACACAACTTAGATGAAATGGATAAATTCTTAGAAAAACACACACTACCACAATTGACTCAAGAAGAAATTAGAAAACCTAAAGACATTAAAAAATATATATAGTAGTTAAAAGTCATCCCATTAAGTAAAGCAGGTGCAAAAACATTTAAGGAAAAAATATAAATCCTCCACAAATTACTTCAATAGAGGACACATCTTCCAACTCAATCTACTGTAAAGTCAGTATCAACTTTAGTACCAAAGACAAAGACATCACAAGAAAAAAATCAGACCAATTTCTTCACGAACAGAGATGTAAAAATTATCAACAAAATAATAGCAAACCAAATCCCACAAGATATGAAGAGGATTACATACCAAGATCAAGCAGCTTTTATCCCAGGAACCTAAGGTGGTTTAACATTTGAAAATAAAGTAATATACAATATATTAATAGAATAAAAGAAAAAAAAACAAGATAATCTCAAGAGACACAGAAAGAACATTTGACAAAATCCATACTAAAAACTTCCAAAGAACTAGGGATAGAAGGGAATTCCCTAACCCTGATAAAGGGCACCTACTAAAAACCTACAACTAACATCATGATAGTGTAAGGCTAAATGCTTTTCTCTAAGACTGGGAATAATACAAGCATGCCCTCTCTTGCCTTGCTTGTTTGCTATTCAACACTATACTAGAGATTCTAGTCACTGCAGTCAGCAAGAAAAAGAAGTAAAAGGCATCCAGACTGAAAAACCATTAAAAATATCTCTATTTATAGACAACGTAATCCAGTAACAGTGAAAAACCTAAATAATCTACAAAACCACTAGTAGAACTAATGATGAGTTCAACAAGGTCACAGGAGACAAGATCAATCTTAAAAAATTAATTGTATTCCTATATACCAGCAAAGAACAATTCAAAAATGAAACTAAGAAAATAATACCACTCACAAAAGCATAAAAAGAATAAAATGCTTAGGAATAACTTTAGCCAAGGAAGCACAAGGCTTTATTGAACACAATACATTACACTAAGAGAAATTAAAGATTAAATACAATGGAATACTGTCCAGCCATAAAAAAATAAGGAAATCCTGACATTTGTGACAATATGGATGAATATGAATGACATTATGCTAAGTGAAATAAGCCAGACACAGAAAGATAAATACCATGTGACCTCACTTGTATGTGGAATCGAAAAAGTCACGTTCCAAGAAGCAAAGAGCAGAACTGTCAGAGGCTGGGGAAGGGGCCAGGGGTGGAAATGGGGAGATGCTAGTCAAAGGGTACCAACTTTCAG
Source organism: Felis catus (assembly GCF_018350175.1). NCBI lineage: Eukaryota > Metazoa > Chordata > Mammalia > Carnivora > Felidae > Felis > Felis catus. Next base: position 67,307,165 of record NC_058374.1, on the reverse strand, counting down.
TTAAAACACAAGTACGTTATATTTGTCACTAATGTACAACATAGGGACTAGAATAATACATTACATATTTGGAATCTGTTAATAGAGCATCTCTTACATAGACTTAACACACACACACACACATACACAAAGGTAACTACATAAGGTGATGAATATGCTAGTTACCTTGACTGTGGTAATCGTTTCACAACATATATGTATATCAAATCGTCATGTTGAACACCTTAAGCATACCATTTATTTGAATTTATTTTTGTCAGTTATATCTCAATAAAACTGTGGGGGCTGGGGAGAGAGAACATTTCAAGCATACTGGAAGGTTTTCTCATGCTCCTCAAGTTTATAACTCCCAACAGTAACCACCATTCTGTTTGCTGTCACTATACATTAATCAAGGCTGTCTTTGGACTTCATATACATGGAATTATACAATGGTCCTCTTTGGTATGGAGTTTCATCCATGTTTTTACTTGCTACTGTAAGTTATCAGTAGTTCATTCTTTTCCATTTCTGTGTATTAGTCCATTATATGATTATATAATACTCTATTCTTTGTATTGAAGTAGAGTTGACACACAATGTTTCACTAGTTGCACGTGTACATATAATATTTTTTTAATGTTTATTTTTGAGAGAGAGAGAGAGACAGAGAGAGAGAGAGACAGAGAGAGACACAGAGCATAAGCAGGGGAGGAGCAGAGAGGGAGACACAGAATCCGAAGCAGGCTCCAGGCTCCAAACTGTCAGCACAGAGCCCAATGTGGGACTTGAACCCACGAACCTCAAGATCATGACCCAAGCTGAAGTTGGATGCTTAACCAACTGAGGCACCCCTTTAATATTCTATTCTTAATGGACATCTGGAACAGTTCAAATTTAGGATTACTATGAAGAAAGCTTCATTCATATTACTATGAATGAAAGCTGCATTCAAAAAAAAAAAAAAAAGAAACTAATAGGAAAAACAATTCATGCTTGTGGATTGGAAGAATCACTAATTTTAAAGTCACAATTTTCCCCAAGTTGATCCCCAAATTCCAAGTGGGCTTGCTTTCTCTCTCTCGCTCTTTCTTTTTCTTTTTTCTTTTTTAAATAGAAACTGACAGGCTGATCCTATAACTTAGATGGAAATGCAAAGACCTAGGAGCCAAAACATTTTGGAAAAAGAAGAACAAATTAAAGGACTAATGTAGTTCCCAATTTCAAAACTTACAATACAGCTATAGTAATCAAGACAGCATGGCACTAATATAAAAGCAGACATGATTGATCAATGGAATGGAATTGAGATTCCAAGGGAAAAATAAATTACATTTTTCGGTGAACTGACTTTCAACAAGGGTGCCAAAACAATTCAGCGGGGAAAAGATTTTCTTTCCTTTCCTCAAATGCAAATGATGAATTTTGAAACTCACTTCACACCATATATAAAAATTAACTCAAAATGGATCACAGATTTAAATGTGAGATCTAAAACTACAAGACAGGAGAAAACCTTCATGACCCTGGTTTAGGCAAAGATTTGTTAGCTATGACACCACATGCAAGATTCATAAATGAAAAAATTAATAAACTGGATTTCAATCAAAATCAAAACCTTTTTTTTTTTTACTTCAAAAAGAAAATTACAGAAATAAAAAGGGTAAGCATTTCACCAAAGATATGCAAATAGCTAATAAGCACATGAAAAGCTGTGAACATCATTAGTTGTTAGGGAAATGTAAAATTAAAACCACAATGAGATACATGTATCCAGCCTTTTCAAAAGCTTACATTATGCCACTTCGCTTTTATGAAAGATCTACGTTAGTACCTATTTTTACTAACCCAAGGAAATCTGAAAAGGATTTTTGCTTTTACAAAAAAAAAAAGGCGAGAAGTGAAAACAGCTGTCAGTGTTTGTTCTGCAGCAAGCTGTCAGAGACGCGGCATGTACACCGTACCCTGAGCAGCAAGAGTGGCACTGCCAGGCTCCTTCCCCAGAACTACACTCAGCATCTCAGCATCAAGCTACTGCAGCTTTGAACTGTGTCTGTGCGCATCTGTGCCTTATCCCAATTTATTTTGTGCATCATTAGCAAGATGTGTCCTAAGGTATTAGAAAAACCTAAGGGAGATTATTTTTTGGGGTCTGGGAAAGCTCCAAAAATTTTCCATGTAAGCTAACTGTAATTGCATCTTTGCTTTACAACACCATTTCAGTTTATGAAAGGTTTCATAGGAATGCTCTGCTTTCAGATAGAGGGAGAAAGCTGTACTACTACTGACTAAATCTTAGAAGACTGTACCAACTGTGTCAAGGAAGTGTTGCAACTGGAACTTTCATACATTGCTGACAGGAATGTAAAATGATTCAAATCACTCTGGAAAATAGTCTGTTGGTTCCTTAAAAAAAGTTACATATACACCTATCATATGACCCAGCCATTCCACTTGCAGATATTTACCCAAGAGAAATGAAAGCGTATGTCCAAAGACTTTTATATGAACTTTCATAGCAGCTTTGTTTGGAATAGCCAAAATTGGAGGGGAAAAAACCCAAATGTCCATCAACAGATGAATAAATTGTGCCGTGTCCATACAATGGAATACTACTCTGCAATAAAAAGGAATGAACATCAATGCACACAACAAACAACATAGAAGAATCTCAAAATAATTATGCTGAGTGAAAGAAACTAGACCAAAAAGACAACATACTATATGATGCCACTTACATAAAATTTTAGAAAATACAGACTAATAGAAAGCAGATCAGCAGTTGCCTTAGGCTAAGAGTAAGGGATGCGAAGTGGCCAGAGGAAGATTACAAAGATGCCCAAAGAAACTACCAATGATGAATATGTTCATTATATTTGACACAGGTCAAAATTTAGCAAAGTGCACATTTTAGATAAATTCAGTTTGTTGCACGTTGATGATACATCAATAGAGCTGCAAAAAAAAAAATAATAATAATAAATACATCTCAGGACAGAGAAAACAAAAAGAACTGTTATGTGGTTATTACAATTATCCAGGCTATGGTCAGTAGTGGTACTGGGATGGAACCTATTGAAGTAGAAATGTGAGTAGTTAACTTTAAAGTTTATTAAAATACAGAATTGGCAATACTTTGTTGATGTAACAGATATTGGCAGTTGAAGGAAAGGAAGCAATCAAGGACAACTTTAATTTTGGTGTAAGCAGGTGAGTGAACAGTAGTGTCATTTACTAAAATGAGGAATACTGGGATAGGATTACAGAGTCAAGGTTTCTCACCACGATTACCAAGAGTGATTCAAACTGGTTTTACAAGTTTAATGGATTTTAAAACAATGAGCCAGGATTTATATACAAATAGCTAGAAAATAAAAGTGGGGCACTGATCAACTACCACAAATATGAAAAATAAATGTTTATGATACAGAAAAAGAACTAGCAATTTATGAATGTTATAAAACAAATGCAAACACATTGGCTCAAATGAGCTTTTTTAAATAATTGAAAGGTAGACTGTGCACATTAGAAAATAATTACTTAAAACTATTTTAATTAAATGCTCATTTAACTTCCAGTGTTTTTTCTAGAAGTATTACTTAGGTTTGTCTACATTTCTAAAAAAAATGTGTCCATTAAAATCAAATTAATATTCAAAGAATGCTGCAGCCTCTTTATTTCCTTCAAAAACTGCTTTCCTGGACGCCTGGCTGGCTCAGTTGGTAGAGAATGTGACTCTTGATCTCAGGGTTGTTAAGTCTGAGCCCCATGTTTTGTGTAGAGATTACTTAAAAAATTAAAAATCTTTGCTTACCTGTTTAATCTTTCGAATAATGACCCAAAATGTGCTGTTTTATATGATGGACTGAGAGCATCTTGATTTTCATTTAATTTGGAAACCAAACTATTAGAATAATTAACTTTAATGAGCTGAAAAAAGAAAGAAGAATCTGCCAAAATGGTAAATGTACATATACACAATTTCAATTATTTACCATAAAATACCATTCAAGTGGATCTCTATATGCAAAAAAAAACCAAAAAACAAAAAAAAAAACAAAAAACTTTTCTGGTTTAAAAGAAAGTAATTGTGTCCTTATTGAAAACAAAATAATGTGCTAGCAATAAAAGCAATACTGGTATTTACATGATTGTTAAAATAACAGAACTGATACTATGAGGAGTACCATTTTCTCAGAGGTTAACAAATATATATATTTTTTACCACCTTACACACCTGTCAGAATGACTAACATTAACAACTCAGGCAACAACAGATGTTGGCGAGGATGCGGAGAAAGAGGATCTCTTTTTGCATTGTTGGTGGGAATGCAAGCTGGTGCAGCCACTCTGGAAACAGTATGGAGGTTCCTCAAAAAATTAAAAATAGAACTACCCTACGATCCAGCAATTGCACTCCTAGGTATTTATCCAAGGGATACAGGTGTGCTGTTTCAAAGGGACACATGCACCCCCATGTTTATAGCAGCACTATCAATAATAGCCAAAGTGTGGAAAGAGCCCAAATGTCCATAGATAGATGAATGGTTATATACAATTGAGCAAATTATCTCTGACAGAAAATAATTTGTCTAAAAAAAAGAAAAAAAACTAGCTGTACTTATCTGTTTTTTCCATTTACTGAGTAATTTTAGAATGCTACTTTAATCTTTCTGAATATCAGTATCATTGAGTCCAAAATGGGGAACATATGGAAAAACTTGTGGAAACCAGATGAGGTAATCCATGTGTTAATATGGATGGTACCATGTAATGTATGACATTACAGTGGCCCAACACTAATCTATCCAGTAATAATAATTTATATTTGTAACATATTTTATTTATTAGCCATGAAACATAGAAATGAGAAGTCCAAAGACAACCAATGACACAGTAAAAAACAAAACAAAACGAAACAAGGGAAAACAAAAGAGATATTCAGAAAACGAGGGAGAGTCAAAAGTCAGGGAGAGCTAGAAGTAATGTCTGGAAATACATCTCACATCTCAGTTTCAAAGAAACAGTGACAGAAATGTAGGGACAAAGTCATCTCATGAAGTGAGAAACACAAAAACAGACCAAGAGAGAAGAGAATACTATATGTTGGCTCTACACTACTTTCTCAAAGACCAGCAAGCCAAAGCCTACTTTTTCTTCTAGCCTCTTTTTTCAACTCATTTTTTTTGTTTTACAGTTTCATTTTAATTCTTCTCACTTTTTTTGAAACCACTCCAAATAAGCAATTAAAGACTTCTCTAATACTTCACAATATGACACTACATCCTGGACAGGAACATTAGCCTCTCTCTTTAATTTTCTCTTCTGGGTATTAAGTATATTATTATTTACCCCTCTGGAGATAATCACTAACCTGCAGCCTAAAAGCAAAGATTATTTAAGTAGAGATTACAAAGAGTTTTATTCTCTATCCCATAATCTATCGAGGATGCACATTTTTTTAGTCTTATAAAATGCAAACTAATAACTAAATGGTTTTTATTGTATCATTCCAAAGTTAATGGATCCTTATATTAGTAAGGATAACCTATCACTGGAATATAATACTTCATTTTTCTTCTCTGGAAAACAGAAAACATATTTTAATAACTATCTTAATAAAACTGAATCATCTCATTATATATTATATATAACATACCATATATAACTATAATTTATAAAATTGGAATTACAAATTTATAAATTATAAATTCATTTATAAGTGACAAATACAGAAATATGGCATAAAACCAGTACATCCTAAAAAAATGGGAAAAATTCAAAACTAAGTATCGCCATTAACAAGACATCATTTTTATATAACTATTTTCCCCCACTACCACTATACATTAGTATAATACATAATTTTATTTATTTTTTTAAAACTCTCTATATAATCTAATAAAATGACTACTTGTATGGCCTATGGCAGATATATTTCAGAATTTTAAACTCTGGATGTTTTTAGATTTTTAATTTTAGAGAATTCAATGACTGAACATTTTAGCACTACACATCTCTATCTATACAAAAAGATTTGTATAGTTTGAATTCAAGTGCACATAACCAGTTGTCACCTGTCAAATCATAAAAAAGAATCAAGCCATCCCAACTCCTACTTTAATGGATTACCATGACATCACTGAGATTATGTACTGCTCTTCATAGGGTCCTTTCCATATCATACAAATTGGGCCACCATGACATCACCAACTAGTCATTTACTGTGATTACCATCATCAGCTCTTATATACCCATACTGAACTATTTTCAATTTCACTGTCAATTATTTTATAAAAGGATAATGATTTCAAATATTTTTAAGGAACGTTCCAGTTTTTGAATTCATAATCTTTTACAGTGCAATTAAATTTTGACCAAAGAGGAATTATTATACCTAACTGACATCCTAAATTGGCTATATCTATAGCAATTCACAACCATTATTTTTTAAATCCATCAGAACAGAAAAAAAAGAGCATTTCATAAAAATACAATAATATAAAATGTTAAGTCTAGTGATTCAAATGTACCTGCTCATCCTGCTTTTTTTCATATGCAACTTTCTGAGGACTAGGTGCTGTTCTGGGAATGAAATTTTGTTTTCTATTATTTCTGTTAGAAGATAACTCTGCTGCGAAGGATGGTGGAGTAAAACTGCAATTTTCTATTCTGTGGAACTGAGGTTCAAACATTCTTTCTGAGTCCATTACTTGTGACAACTATAGGAAAAGAAGATACAACCATTCGATTTGCCAAAATATATAAACTAGAAAAGAGGAAAGTCAAATAGAAGTGGAAAAGGTCATGGACTGCAGAAGAAGTTCCAAGGAAAAGTAAGTCATCAGTAATTAACAAGACTTCTTAAGACGAGAGAGGCTAAGACATGATAGGTTATCAACTAAAATTGTACTTAAGAGCTCCTTTCCGTCTGCCTTTCTTACTACTGATCCACCCTCAAGTTTCATGCCATCTCCAAATGACAGGAAATTTGAGTTTCACTGACCCACAATTCAGGTAAAAAGATTTCCAAAAGATTTTGGTATCACTGCCATTCTCTGATGTAGTTTAATTTTGGCAATTCAAAGCAAAGAAAGATAATAATGTAGCATTAAACCTTAAAATTTCAAGCTTTAATCACAACCTATAGATTTTTTAATTGATTAAAATTTTATTTACTAAAAAAATCCTTTGCAATACATTGAAAAAAATAATCTTGAGATCAGTGGAAATATTGAAAATAATTTGATATAAAATAATCCAGTCACTATGCTAGAAGAGAGGAATTTCTCAGCTTATCATATTAACCCAAATCAGGAATCCCCAAATGAATTATCCCTTGTAGCTCATCAGTAACAAGGAGAATCAATTGTTATATACACAGAGGCCTAATCTACATTACTAGAACTCCAAAGGGTTCCTCATAAACAATCAGTTAAAATATTCTTAAGGTATAATTTTCTTATATTGAAAACTTTAGGGGCGCCTGGGTGGCTCCGTTGGTTAAGCGTCCGACTTCGGCTCAGGTCATCATCTCACGGTTCGTGAGTTCAAGCCCCACATCAGGCTCTGTGCTGACAGCTCAGAGCCTGGAGCCTGCTTCGGATTCTGTGTCTCCCTCTCTCTCTCTCTGCTCCTCCCCCGCTTATGCTCTGTCTCTCTCTCTCCTTCAAAAATCAAAAATCAAAATAAAATTTAAAAAAAAACTTTAAAAATAATTTAAAAGACTGTAAACAAAATTTTAAAGGACAATTTTCTCTGATATTTGAAAAATTTAGGGGTGCCTGGGTGGCGCAGTCGGTTAAGCGTCCGACTTCAGCCAGGTCACGATCTCGCGGTCCGCGAGTTCGAGCCCCGTGTCAGGCTCTGGGCTGATGGCTCAGAGCCTGGAGCCTGTTTCCGATTCTGTGTCTCCCTCTCTCTGCCCCTCCCCCGTTCATGCTCTGACTCTCTCTGTCCCAAAAATAAATAAACGTTGAAAAAATTAAAAAAAAAAAAAAAAGAAAAATTTATATCATTTGGTGGTATGTCACAATTGTTAAAGTAACTTAAAAATTTTTGTTTTAAATCTCACCTGAACTGGGGCAAGTTCTTTCTTGTTGCTTAGTCTTTGATAGTACATACAAATGAAAAGAAAATGTTAAGGTTAAAAAAAAAGAGCTGGCAATAAACTTATCTTTTTCTATATATTTAAAATGCATACAGTTGTATACAAATACACAAAAACATATAGAACTCTAAATCATTCTCTAATTTTATAAAAAATTATTACTCAAGAGACATTTTGAGGATAAGGAAAGTCAAACTACACATATAAAATACATAGTATAAACATTAGCTCATTTGATAAAGGTCTTAATAGTTTAATAATACTGTTAATAGTCAAACCAAAAAAAAAAAAAAAAAAACAGCTAGAAGAGTAGGTCCTTTGTACATTTTCCAATGAATAAAACAGTACTGATAATGACCCATTTAAATACCTAAATAATATACAACCTAGATAAAACCTACTTGTTTTCTACATCATCAATGCAGAGCTTAGATGGTATATAGTGAGGTGACATTGGAAGTTCTAAATCATGCTTTCTTAAGGGCATTTTTATATCTCTATGCATATTCACATGGGTTGGTTTTCTCACAGTTTCTATAATGAAAAAAATTACAATTATAAGAAATAAGAATAAAATCTTTTAATAACAATGTTTGATATACAATGTTCATTAAATAAATGTACATCTTAGAAATCTACTAAAACTACCTATATTCTATATGTACTAGAAGTCATTACAGCACTAAAAACTGTCATAAATAATTCAAATCATCTCTTTTTCATCATCTTACATAGTCCTCATAAAAAGGGCCATAATAATTCAGTTCTATTGTTTTCTTCTCCCAAAACTTCCTTGACCCCCAAACTATATCAGATGCTATGTAATACATGTCCATACCACTACATATGTTCTCTATTATAGCACTTACAGCAGTTTATTGTACTTCATTAACTCTATCTCTCTTAATAGATTTTTTTAAGTAGGCTCCACTGCAGGGCTCGACCTCACAACTGTGAGATCATGACCTGAGCCAAAAATCAAGAGTCAGTCACTCATGGGGCACTTGGGTGGCCTAGTTGGTTGAGCATACTCAACTTACTGAGCATTCAGGTGCCCCTAGATTTTTAAACTTGATGGAAACATAATCCTTTTCTCTCCTTATACAAGATATCACGATTTGGTCTGCTCAGTACTTTTAACTACTTTCCTTTTCTGAAAAATGCTTTTTACATACACACCAGCTATATGGTTTTCATAGAGAACTTCCTATCTTCCTATAAAACCCTGTCTCTAGAAAAATAATTGATTTAGGGGCAGCCATCTGACCCAAGATGAATCAATAATAGGATCACATCCTTGTGGTTAAAAATAATTGTTCCAGTGCTAGGACCTGGCACCAATAGGGCAAGGTAGTATCCTTTCAGTAAAATTTTAAAACTCAGAACCAAGAAACAACTCTCAGTGTTTCCCTTGTGGCAAAACAGGAGAGATGAACAATATTACTTTTTTAAGGTCAAGTTTTAAGCCTAAATGAAAAAGACAACCTGAGAGAATTAAGTTAATATCTAAAATGAGAAAAAAATCTTGATGATATTCAAGTCCCTGATCCTAGCAGTGGCCCAGCGGCACCAGTGCCCTTTCTTTTAGTAAAGAGTCTTAATCTATTCAGGCTGCACTAACACAATGCCATAGATTGGATGGTTATAAACAACAGAAATTAATTTCTCAGTCTGGAAAACTGGCAGTCCAAAATCAAAGTTTTCTCAGATTCAGGGTCTGGTGAGAGCCTCAGTCCTGGTTCAGCGAAAGCTGTCTCTTCACTGTGTCCTCACACAGTGAAAGAAGCAAGAAGAACTCTCTGGGGTCTCCTTTTAAAAGCACTAATTTCATTCATGAGGGCTCCAACATCATGACCTAATCAGTTTCTAAAGGTCCCCCTCCTAATACCATCACTAATAAACTTTTGCTTTTGTAGGGAAGGAAAAATATGTTTTTCCTCTACTCTTCTAAATTCTCAGCTAGGGACTCTATAACAGAAGACAAATTAATAAATAAACTTCATACAAATGAAGAGTTTTATTAAATAAATCTATTGAATAAATTTTAAATGGAAAACTTTATAAGGAAATAGAGACCCAAGTAAGTGGTTAAACCTGAGCACTTTTATACTAGGTTTGATGAAGAGTGGAAAGTAGTGGGAAAATGTGACTGAACAAAAAAGGGTATGAACTAAGTGAAGCATAATAAATGTTCCTCAAAAACAGCAAGGCTTGTTTGTTCAGATTGTTCTCGGCGTCCCTCTGTCTTGGAGATAAAGATGTTCCTTTCCTCAAGGTATAGGGAGGACAGTTCTCAAATGAGAATCCTTCCTGTTTCTCTGCTGCTTCTCAAATTCCTTCTGCTTAGAATAGTCAGTATGCCAAGGTGCCTTATTTTTGGGCAGTGTGCCCTGACCCCATCACTTTCTATTCTATTCCTAGCATCCAATATACTACTTAGGGTAAGTACTCAATAAACATGTTGAATATATAAATGAAAAGAAAGTGAAGGAGAAAGGAAATATATGAAGGTAAATAAATCACTGGACAGCCTCTTGAAAAAGAAACTGGTCCCCTATCTTACACCATACACAAATTCACCTCAAGATGGGTTAAAAAGTTCAACATATGACCTAAAACCATAAACCTCCTAGAAGAAAACATAAGAGGTAAGTTCCTTGACATCAGTCTTGGCGATGATTTTTTTTTTTTTGGATTTGACACCAAAAGCAAACAAACATGTGAAACTATATCAAACTAAAAAGCATGGAGCTAATCAGGGCACCTGGATAGCTCAGTCAGTTGAGCCTCGAACTTTGGCTCAGGTCACAATCTCGTGGTTCGTGGGTTCAGGTTCAGCATTGGGCTCTGTGCTGACAGCTCTGTGCTGACAGCTTAGAGCCTGGAACCTGCTTCAGAGTCTATGTCTTCCTCTTCCTCTCTCTCCCTCTCTCTGCCCCTCCCCTGCTCACGCTCTGTCTGTCTCTCTGTCAAAAATAAACATTTAAAAAAATTAAAAAGCATGGAGCTAAAATGTACTATGTTAAGTGAAATAAGTCAGAGAAAGACAAATACCATATGATTTGACTCACATGCGGAATTTAAGAAATAAAACAGATCAATATATGAGAAGGGAGGGAGGAAGAAGAGAGAAGGAAACAAACTACAAGAGACTCTTAACAATAGAGAACTGAGGGTAGATGGAGGGATGTGGGTGAATAATGGGTATTAAGGAGGGCACTTGTGATGAGCACTGGGTGTTATATGATGAACTCTACTCCTGGAACCAATATTGCACTGTATGTTAACTAAAATTTAAAAAAAACAGACAACAAAAAATGAAAAATCTTCTGCACAGCAAAAAAAATATTTCCCAAAATGAAAAGACAAACTATGGAATGGGAGAATATACTTGCAAATCATTTACCTGATAAGGTTCAATATGCAAAATATATAATGAACTCATACAACTCTTAGCCAAAAATGAACAAGCTAATTTTGTAAATGGGCAGTGAAACTGAATAGACATTTTTCCAAAGAAGACATACAAATGGTCAACAGGTACATGAAAAGATGCTCAACATCACTCATCTTCAGGGAGATGCATATCAAAACCACAATGAGATATCAACCCATACCTGTTAAAATGGCTATCATCAAAAAGGCAAGAGATAAACAAGTGCCAGCAAGGATGTAAAAAAGAGAACTCTTGCATGCTGTTGGTAGGAATGTAAATGGATGGAGCTACTACAGTGAAAATAATGTATGTTCCTCAAAAAATTAAAAGTAGAACTACCATATGACTCAGGAATCCCACTTCTGAGTATATATTGAAAGGAAATGAAAAGAGCATCATATGGAGATACCTGCACTCCCGTGTTCACAGAAACATTATTCACAATAGCCATGATATGGAAATAGGTTCAGTGTGTGTCAATGGATGAATGGGTAAAGAAGATGTGGTATACACATATGACAAAATATTCTTCAGCCATGAAAATGAAGGAAATCCTGCCATTTGTGACAACTTGGATGGACCGTAAAGGCATGTTAACTGAAATAAGCTAGAGAAAGACAAATAATGCATGGTATCACTTACATATGGAATCTAAAAAAAAAAAAAATGTCAAATTCATAGAAACGGAGTAGAAAAGTGGATGCTGGGGGCTAGGGACTGTGGAGTAGGGGAAATACAGGTTTGCAGAGGGTGCAAACTTTCAGCTACAAAATGAGTAAACATCATGACTGTGGCTGATAACACTGATTACGTTAAGTGAAGAAAAAGAAGGTAAATAAATCAATCAGATTTACAACAAAAAATTTTATTGCTAAAATCCATAAATAATATATTTACTTTTAAAGTATAACTAAATTTCCTTGTGTAAACCGTCATCTGCAGAGTAAGATACAAAAATGGCAGAGAAAGGAAAAGAGGATATACTAACAGTAGTTATAAGCAATTTCTATCCTCCTTTATGAACAGTCTTATTTCTTAGGCTCTCATTTTAGCACTTATTTTGAAGATTAAATATCATACACAAGTTCCCTTGAGACAAAAATATACTTTGTCTAAACTTTTTATTTACTTGAAGACTCTAAACATAGGCAAATGAACTTTGTTTTGAAGTATTAGACTACTATAGTTAACATTCTAAGAATGCCTAAGAAATTATTCAAGTTGTGATACATGAAACTAATCATTAATGGAAAAACCTTCTTCAGTGCCTCCTTTCAAACAAATTCTCTAAATACTGTAAGACAGTAAAGACATTTATTCCATTAGCTCTTTAGCTAACTTTGGTAACTATCTGCCTAAGCAGACTAATGTAGTAACTAAAACAACTGCAATATAATGTTTGACCATACCTTGTAAAGTTAATTTTATATAACACATAACTTAAAAATATGAAGCCACAAAAAAGATTTTAAGAATTAACAAAAGTGCTAATTTATACTTTGAGTTCTAAAGTTACAATTTTATTAGAAAACTGAATGTTACGATTACATTAGAGTCAAAACAAAATGCTAATGAAAAGACTTACCAGGTGTTTTCTTCTGGCAAGATATGTGATTTACCATATACAAGTTAAGGAGGTCTAAACTGACAGTGGAATTTTTGACAGGGGATAAAACCCCCAGTAATTTCATTTTTGATTTTAACTTTTTCTTTTCAAAATATTCCTAAAACAATTAAAAATAAAAGTTATTACAACAGCCATATGGTTTTAGGAAGAATCATAAAAATAAAAAAGCAATAATGCTATTAAATAGTTGACTTGACATTTTTATATTTTTGATACCCCCTTTATATGTTTACATATAAACTGAAATCAATCATGATGACTTATAATTTGCCCAAAGACTCTTAATTTCACAGCCTCTTAAAATCTTTCTTTTGTTAAACGTAATGACTTTAAAACAGAGCCATTCCCCGGTATCAAAAGATTAAAAATTACATGAAATGTAGAAAGTTGCCAATTTAATTCCCTTTGTTATCCTTCCATGACTCCTACTTTGCCATTAGCAAGGGTTGTACTGTGGAGTGGACTGAGAAGTGAATGGGAGATAAGAGTGAAGAGGCATAGCAGGAAAGGGAAAGGACCCAGAAAGGGAGCAAAACTTGTTTTAATAGGGGAAAATTAAGTATGTTTGAGTATCAGTGTAAAGCCTCCAGGTGACAGTGACTGGTTGAGGATATAAGAAAGAGAAGAATTAATTGATGCCATGAAGTCCCTGAGAAAGATGGAATCCAGATTGCAGATTCCTTTGACTAGAGGAAACTACAGTACTTCCACAGTCACTAAAGGGAAAGATTTAGTGAAGATATAAGATAGTTTACAGAACTGGTAGTAGAAATCTGAGATAATTCTCATGATACCTTCTATTTCCTCTAAAATATAAGACAAAGACATCTAATGAGTATGAAAGGATTAAAAATAGAGTTGGGGAAGAGTACTTTGGGGAAGCATGACTTTGAAAATGTCATACCTTTCCTTTAAAAGAAGAGAAAAGAAGCCTAACTAGAGATCAACACTTTGGGGGAGGGCCATATGTCTTTTCCTTTCTTATAAATATTCACAAGAATGATCCAGAGTTAGAATATTTAAAAAAAAAAAAAAATCTGGAGACAGACTATATTCATGGTTTATTTACTGAATGTCTACGTTATTGCTTGTCACAATTCCAGGCACAGGCGATATAAAATAAACACAAGTAATAAAATTCCTCTTCTGATGAATATATATTAATGAAGGTGAGGGACGACAGAACAAACAAACTTATAACTAAATACGAGATTATGAAAGAGAAGAGTGAGGACTAAAAAAGGGTCCTGGAGAGAAAGTAACTAGAGAGTGGGGAGCTACTTAGATGCTGAGATCAGAGAAAAACAATGTTAAGAGGAGATATTTTGGCTGAAACACAAATGTTGATAAGCCAGGCATGCAAATATCTTGAGGAGGAATATTCCAGACAAAGAGAAGAATGGCAGAAAGAAGTTCAGTGTAGCTAAAACACAATGAATAACAGGGTGAGTAGTAAGAAAGTCAGAGAAGTAGGGAAGGTGTAAATCCTTCAGGTCCTTTTCGGCTATGGTTAAATCAGTATTACTCTAAAAGCAGTGATGTGCTGCTGGGAGTTGTTTAGAGGTTGGCTGAAGGTCCTCAGGTGGAGTGATCACATCGCACAATCGCACAAACAGATTTACCATGTGGACAAATACAACAAGGAGGAGTTCCAGTACAGCATGCCATGTTGCCCAAGGGCATAGCCACGCCAGTCTCAAACACATTTGATAGCTGAATCTGAACTTGGAGGCATCTTGGTTTTCAGCAGAGTCAGGGATGGGTCCATTATATGATCCATGAACCAGAACCTCACATCTTGTTCTGGAGGACACTGACCAAGAAGCCAAAGAAATGAAGCTAACATCTTTCTGATAACATTATTATGTTACTTTCTTGTTTCTCCCTTTGATATTGAAAGGATATTCAGACTGTTTGAATGTGCTGGTGACTGCTCTGCTTCAAGTGGGCAGAGCCAACAGCACCATGGCCCAGCCAGATGAGTGCTATTTGGGCTGCAGCCTTGGCTGAGTGCGACCTCAGAAGCCATGCAGAGCTCTGTACCCAGCAGAATACACTTGGTAGATGGAGGAAGCAACTAACCTAAGAATAAGGTCATGGCTATTACAGGGACTGTGTAAACTTGCTCTTTTGTTTTTTCTGCCAAGTATTGTATGTATGGTGGTTTATGTTTCATTGTATTGGAAACTTTCCATTTCACTCAAGAAATCTGTTCCATGTTACCTTGATAAAAGAGGAAGTTTTTATAATATAAAAAAATTTAAAAAATAATAAAATAAAAGCAGTGAAAAACAACTGAAGCTTTTAAGCAGGAGGATGACAAATTCTGATTTGTGCTTTTAAAAGATCATACTAACTGCTACATGAAGAACAGACTACAAAGGAATGAAAGATAAAACAGAAAAAAATTGGTAAGTTCAATTACATTAGAATTAGGAACTTTCCTTCAAAGACAGCATTAAGAAAAGAAAAATAAAAGCTACAGAGTACACATATAACCAACAAAAAATTCTAAATATATAAAGACAATAAGCAAAAGACCAACACCACAAAAAAAAAATGTAAAAAAAAAATACTTGGAAAAGTACTTCACAAAAGAGGAAACACGGATGAAAAGATAACCTTATTAGTAGTCCAGAAAATACAACTTAAATTTATAGTGAGACATCATCTAAGTTAATAACTATCCTGCTTTTATTATAATCACTCCCTTGCTTTTTAAATTTTATGAGCTTTGAACATATTTTTTTTCTGTTTTGGAACTTTTGGCAAACAGAATGCTACTGCTTACATTCTGTGACTTGTGACATTTGTTCAAAATTATGTTTGGGGGAGTCATCTACATTAATTCTATGTAGTTGATACATTTTCACTGCTGTACCATTACTTGGGTATCCCACAATTCAACCATTCTACTGTTAATGAACATTTGGATGGTCTCCTTCCCTCCCCAGGCTCTCACCCTTCTCTTTTGCATTCTCCTCTTTTTGCTACGTAACAAAGATCCAAACAAGCTTGTATATGTCTCAAAGTACACATGTGGAAGAGTTTCTCTTGAATATACACTACTCAGTTGTAAGATACATACATGCTCAACTTTATATAATAAAATCAATGTAAGAAAAAGAACTAATAAAAAAGTTAGGAGACAGGTTCTAAGACCATCATAATACTCTAGGCAATAAACGATATGAATTGGGGTACTGATAGCACATGTAGTGAGAAGTGATCAGACGTGGGATATATGTTGGAGCTAGAATCAACAATGATCTTTAAGTCTCTACCTGAGCAAAATGGTTGGCTACATAAGCTATCTATAAACAGAGAAAACTGGATAGTCTTTTAGTTACTTGGGTGAATTTATTAACCTTCAAAAAATATTTCAGAAGATCACTGTTCTCGTAATGCTGATATAAATAAAAATATATGTATTTTTTACCTTTTGCTTTCTCCTTTCCTGCTTGATCAGAACCCTGGTACTGAAAAAAGAAGCAAAACAAAAAAATATAATGGTTAAAAAAATAGTTTCTTAAATGACTGCCATTTTGGCTGAAGACTTGAAATTAACATCGAAAAGTATAGTAACAATTCTATTATTTTTTGAAAAGAAAACTACGAAAATGTTATTTATAGCATATACTACTTCAAAAAATTTTCTTAGAAAATTCAAGAAGTAATAAAGACTAACCTCTAATAAATAAAAAACATTAAAAAATCTGAATTATCAATATAAGCAAAGAGAAAGCGATGCATTGGAAAAGATGTATCCCTGAAACATTCTCATCTGATAGCAATATTCTTGGTCAAAACTGCTATTTTCTTGCCTTTCCTTGTATTTCAATATTCTACTAAAATCGAGAGGGATTAGAGAGAAGATCAAAATCTATATAGGATCTAAGGAAATGTTAAGTTTATTATTAGAGCAACCTGAGTTACATTAATGTATCAGCTAAGTGGTTTTTTTTTTTAATTTTTTTCAACGTTTTTTATTTATTTTTGGGACAGAGAGAGACAGAGCATGAACGGGGGAGGGGCAGAGAGAGAGGGAGACACAGAATCGGAAACAGGCTCCAGGCTCCGAGCCATCAGCCCAGAGTCCGACGCGGGGCTCGAACTCACGGACCGCGAGATCGTGACCTGGCTGAAGTCGGAGGCTTAACCGACTGCGCCACTCAGGCGCCCCATGTTTTTGAAATCATCTAACTTCTTTAAAAAAAAAAATAGCTAGTTATTATGGATGCACCTTATACCTATGATCTTTGTGCTAAACACTGCACTAAATCCCAGTGAAAGTACAGTATTTAACAGTTACTAAAATATTTGCTCTCTTAGTAATACTGGAATGCTATAAAACATTCATGACAATACAAGCAGATCTGCACAATATAGCTTTTTTTTTTCAATATATCAAATTTATTGTCAAATTGGTTTCCATACAACACCCAGTGCTCATCCCAAAAGGTGCCCTCCTCAATACCCATCACCCACCCTCCCATCCCTCCCACCCCCCATCAACCCTCAGTTTGTTCTCAGTTTTTAAGAGTCTCTTATGCTTTGGCTCTCTCCCACTCTAACCTCCTTTTTTTTTTTTCCTTCCCATTTCCTTTCCCCCATGGGTTTCTGGTAAGTTTCTCAGGATCCACATAAGAGTGAAAACACATGGTATCTGTCTTTCTCTGTATGGCTTATTTCACTTAGCATCACACTCTCCAGTTCCATCCATGTTGCTACAAAGGGCCATATTTCGTTCTTTCTCATCGCCACGTAGTACTCCATTGTGTATATAAACCACAATTTCTTTATCCATTCATCAGTTGATGGACATTTAGGCTCTTTCCATAATTTGGCTATTGTTGAGAGTGCTGCTATAAACATTGGGGTACAAATGCCCCTATGCATGAGCTCTCCTGTATCCCTTGGGTAAATTCCTAGCAGTGCTACTGCTGGGTCATAGGGTAGATCTATTTTTAATTTTTTGAGGAACCTCCACACTGTTTTCCAGAGTGGCTGCACCAGTTTGCATTCCCACGGTTCCCATTTCTCCACATCCTCTCCAGCATCTAGTCTCCCGATTTGTTCATTTTGGCCACTCTGACTGGTGTGAGGTGATATCTGAGTGTGGTTTTGATTTGTATTTCCCTGATGAGGGGCGATGTTGAGCATCTTGCCATGTGCCTGTTGACCATCCGGATGTCTTCTTTAGAGAAGTGTCTATTCGTGTTTTCTGCCCATTTCTTCACTGGGTTATTTGTTTTTCGGGTGTGGAGTTTGGTGAGCTCTTTATAGATTTTGGATAGTAGCCCTTTGTCTGATATGTCATTTGCAAGTATCTTTTCCCATTCTGTTGGTTGTCTTTTAATTTTTTTGGTTGTTTCCTTTGCTGTGCAGAAGCTTTTTATCTTCATAAGGCCCCAAGAAGGTTCATTTTTGCTTTTAATTCCCTTGCCTTTGGGGATGTGTCGAGTAAAAGACTGCTACGGCTGAGGTCAGAGAGGTCTTTTCCTGCTTTCTCCTCTAGGGTTTTGATGGTTTCCTGTCTCACATTCAGGTTCTTTATCCATTTTGAGTTTACTTTTGTGAATGGTGTGAGAAAGTGGTCTAGTTTCAATCTTCTGCATGTTGCTGTCCAGTTCTCCCAGCACCATTTGTTAAAGAGACTGTCTTTTTTCCATTGGATGTTCTTTCCTGCTTTGTCAAAGATTAGTTGGCCATACATTTGAGGGTCTAGTTCTAGGGTTTCTATTCTATTCCATTGGTCTATGTGTCTGTTTTTGTGCCATGCACAATATAGCTTTTAGATATACATGAAACTATGGTCTCAAATTCAAGATTTGTGCAAGAATTATAAGTAAAATAATCAAATGTATCTTAGCTATATGAAATAACATGAAAATAATACCTAATAACGAGTACCATATATCTTGTACCACTCTAAATACTTCAAATACTTCATATGTATAAACTCATTTAATCTTCACAGCAATTCCATAAAATTGTATCTATTTTTATCCCCATTTTACTGATGGAGAAACTAAGACACAAAAAGGTTAAGTAACTTACCCAAGGTCACACTGCTAGTAAGTGGTAGAACCAGGATTCAAATACAAGAATTCTGAGTGTGAAGTTTTTAACCAGTACACTACACTACTTTCCAAGTATGTCGACTGTGAATACATCACAAAGCCGTTCATTTTTCCAAATGAAAATTTTCCAAATTTTCATAAACTACATGAATGACAGTTACTGAATACCCTCATACTTTGCCATTTATTGGACTTGTTCTTTAGCATATTTCCCAATAGCTATGTGTTAATTGACCAGTTTAAGCTCATTGATCAAAGAATCCAATCTATTCTGTTCTATGCAGGAAAAGTGTACTGCTGGCATTCAAATTTTAGGGGAAAGAAAGGAAAATAAATTACATTTCACTGGCATCTCAAATGCTAAGTTTGTATAAGACCAGAGAGATTAGTTTATTCTCCATCATTTTAAAATTTACAAAAAGTTGCACAGAGTACAAAGAGACTTTTCAAAGTTCAGAAATATAAAAAGTATGACAGAGCCAGCAACATTAAGCATTTCAGATTATAAACAGATAATAAAAAGAAATATTAATTCTATCAGCAGTTCTCACATTATGAAAATCAGCAGAATTAGGGACAAGCCAAAATCTAAATACAGTCTTTATATATGCATAGATCAAGTGCTTTTATTCCAGGTTGATTTTCCACTATCCAGGACACTTCTTATGGCTCTCACCAAATTCTTTGTACTACACAATCCCCATCACTATGTGCCTAAGTCCATTAGGAACTCAAGACTAGCTCCTAGGTCAGCCTACTAATCACTAGACCATAATGAAAGTGAAAAAGGATCCTGATGTAGAAGTCAAAGGTAATTTCTTAAATAGGACATTTTAGATTGTTATAAAGGAAACCAATGCTACTCAACAGTGTCTAAATGTTTTACTGAATATAATCACTCTCAATGAGGTGCACTAAAGAAAAAAACATTGCATCAATTAGGATTCTTGGTTACAAGAAACTGAAAGCCCCTTTGGTTAAACAGAAAATAAATGTATTAGAAGGAAGCTGGGTAGCCAACAGACCTGGCAAGAAGGCTGACAAAGTAAGTTTGGCAACCAGTAGGAAGAAGAAATTGAGGCTGTTGTGAGGTCATAGTAAAAAATCATGCCATAATTAGTTTCATAGGACACCACTGCTGACATGGTGAACCCTGGACACCACTGACTATACCACTGTTAGCAAAAACCCAAGTTTGGTGCCTGTCACTTGAAAAGCCAATACTCAAGAGCTTTGATTGGAAAGGAATTTGAGCTTTATTCAGGAGGCTGGCCACCCGGGAAGAAGGCAGACTCCTGTGCAAAAACCAACTCCAAGGTTTCTGCCTGACCCAAAGATTTTTAAAGGAACTTTAGGGCAGTTAATCAGTAAAAGAAAAAAACCTACGACTATCTGGTCAATTAATCTTTGACAAAGCAGGAAAGAATATGCAATGGAAAAAAGACGGTCTCTTCAAAAAATAGTGTTGGAAACTAGACAGCAATGTACAAAAGAACAAAACTGGGGGTGCCTGGCTGGTTCGTTCAGTACATCATGTGACTCTTGATCTCAGGGTCAGGGGCTTAAGCCCCATTTAGGCATGGAGACTACCAAAAAAAAAAAAAAAAAAAAAAAAAAAAAAAGCTAAAAAAATACAAAATTGGACCACTTTCTTACACTGTACACAAAACAAATTCAAAATGGATTAAAGACCTAAATGTGAGACAGGAAAACATCAAAACCCTAGAGCAGAACAAAGGCAGCAACCTCTTTCACATCAGTCATAGCAACTTTTTACTAGATATGTCTCTTGAGGCAAGAGAAACAAAAGCAAAAATATATTGGGACTTCATTAAAATAAAAAGCTTCTGCACAGCAAAGGAAACAATCAACAAAACTAAAAGGTAACCTATAGAATGGGAGAACATATTCACAAATGACGTATCTGATAAAAGGTTAGTATCCAAACCTATAAAGAACCTATCAAATTCAACACCCAAAAAACAAATGATCTGGTTAAAATATTGGACAGAAGACATGAATAGACATTTTTCCAAGGAAGACATACAGATGGCCAACAGACACACGGAAAGATAACATCACTCATCATCAGGGAAATTTAAATCAATATTACAATGAGATAACACCTCACACCTGTCAAAACGGCTAAAATAAAGGCCATAAAAAACAACAGGTTTTGGTGAGGATGTGGAGAAAGGAGAACCCTCCTGCACTGGTGGTGGAAATGCAAACTGGCCCAGTTACTGTGGAAAATAATATGGAGGTTCCTCAAAAAATTAAAAATAGAACTACCCTATAACCCAGCATTTGCACTACTAGGTATTTACCCAAAGACTACAAAAATACTAATTTGAAGGGATACATGCACCCTGATGTTTATAGCAGCATTATTGACAGTAGGCAAATTATCTAACAGCCCAAATGTCCACTGATTGATGAATGGATAAAGAAGATGTGGTGTATCTATGTGTGTGTGGGTACACACACACACACACACACACACACACACACACACACACACACACACAGTATTACCCAGCCATAAAAAAGAATGAAATTTTACTATTCACAATATGTGGATGGAGCTAGAGAGTATTACACTAAGCAAAATAGAGACAGATGAACAGAAATATGATTTCACTCATACATGGAATTTAAGAAACAAATGATCATGGGGGGAGGGGGGGAGGAAGAAAGAGGAAAACTGAGAAACAGGCTCTTAACTACAGAAAACAAATTAATGTTTACCAGAGCAGAGGTGGGTGGGGGGATGGATTAAATAGGTAATGTGAATTCAGGAAAGCACTTGTGAGGAGCGCTAGGTGTTTTATGGAAGTGTGGAATGACTATATTGTACACCTGAAAATAATATTACACTTTATGTTAACCAACTGGACTTTAAAAACTTTAAAAAATTAGGGGCACCTGGGTGGCTCAGTCGGTTGAGTGTCCAACTTTAGCTCAGGTCATGATCTCGCGACTTGTGAGTTCAAGCCCTGCATCGGGCTCTGTGCTGACAGCTCAGAGCCTTGGAGCCTGCTTCAGATTCTATGTCTCCCTCTTTCTCTACCCCTCCCCCACTCCTGGTCTGTCTCTCTCTGTCTCAAAAATAAATAAACATTTAAAAAAACTTTAAGAAATTAAATTTAAAAATTAAAAAAAAATTTTTTAAATTAGTAAAAGGGGACACAGTGGTAACACTCCTTGAATGCTTACAGACTCAATGGTGCTAGCTACAAATGTCATTGTGGTGGATGGAGGATGTATAAGAGGGTTTGATTCTGAGTCTTTCTAGGAAACCATGCATGATCTATAGATAGACAAAGAAAGGTTTAGCTAATCATGAGGGCTGAAGGTGCTTGCTAAAAGTTAAAGACTCTAACAGGTTGGCCAGAGGCGCCAAGGTGGCTTCACCCTCTCCACTGCTGAACAGTCAATACCTCCTTCTGGCATCATTGACATTACTGCCTCTGAAAATTCAATCCTGCTGCAGCACCTACAAGTGCCTACAACTACAATAGATGCTCTGTATTCCTTAACTGCTATTCAATATACAGGACAAGTGCATCAAAGTCTGAGCTTAGATCATATGCCCATTCCCTAGCTGCAAAACAGACTGAAACAAGTATCTGGGTTTGTTTTGTTTTGTTTTGCCAGATTCTATAGAGGAATGTGGCCTATGCCTAGCACCAAAACTCATAAGGTGGGAAATATCCCACATGCCAACAAGGGGCTCAGATGCTGGGCTGCCAAACAGTGTAAACAGCTACTTAAAAAATGTTATAGGGGCACCTGGGTGGCGCAGTCGGTTAGGCATCCAACTTCAGCCAGGTCACGATCTCGCGGTCCGGGAGTTCGAGCCCCGCATCAGGCTCTGGGCTGATGGCTCGGAGCCTGGGGCCTGTTTCTGATTCTGTGTCTCCCTCTCTCTCTGCCCCTCCCCCGTTCATGCTCTATCTCTCTCTGTCCCAAAGATGAATAAACGTTGAAAAAAAAATTTTTTTTAAATGTTATACAATGAAATTAAGAAGTTAGTGACTCAAAAGTAATTTTTTATGTGGCTATGTCAGAAATATGTGTGTGTGTGTGTGTGCGTGTGTGTGTGTGTGTTCCTAACAGTTGCATCTAATGTTCTAATGGATTTGCTTAGGTGAAAAGGTGAATATCAAAATAACAATGTTATTCTTTTTTTTTTTTTTTTTGCTCCTCAAGGGTTGAGCAAAATGGCAATATAGAAGGCTCCTGAGCTCCCCTCTTCCCAGACACACCAAACATACCACATTCCCTCTGAAAGAGATCCAGAAACTAGCTGAGTGACTTCTACGTACTAGATAAATGAGAAAATACCCACACTGAAATGAGTAGGAAAGGCTCAGACACACTTACCATAAACATGCCCTCCCCTCAGCCATAGCACAGTGCCATATAGTGAGGAGGGAACCCCCAACTCCTAGTTTTGACCAGAGAAGCAAATGGTTTGTACTCCATACACAGCATTCCAACTCTCACCGGAGAGTCAGGTTCCTAAAAATGTAGTTCTGAAAGCCAACAGGGCCTATGTCCAGGAGACCCACAAGACATAGCAAACAAATAAGCAATTCATAATGGGCATGCAGCATTCATCACAGCTATCCCTGAGGGTTCAGCATGGAGTGAGCAGGTAAATCATCTATCTCCCAGCCTTTCCCTGAAAAAGGTTTATCTGCATACTTTAAAAGCTCCCGCCTGAGAGTCAGGCTGATAATTCCATCAGAAATTAGAAAGCCAGAGGATACCTCTCCTGCCTATTTCTAAACCTCTCCAGTTTACCAGCATCTCCCTAGAAGAGGATGCTGTGCTCCAGCCAATATAGCTGTCACCCAAAGAACAAGTCACTGGATGTCCTGACACTGATAACCAAAGGGGCTTCCACTCAAGAAACCAATAGAACATTAGTAAACAAAGAAACAATTCTTAGCCTATCACCCCAGGGCTAAGCAAGAAGTAACCAGGCAAAATCTCTTAAATCCATTATTTCTCTGAAAAAGGTTTATCTGTTTACCTTAAAAAATGCTGCCCTGGGGCAAAGATCCTAATCTAGCAAGCATTAACAAGCTGCCTGTGATCTTCAGAGACCTTGGAAGACTGCAAACGTCTCTCATGCCTTCTCCCCACTCCAATGAAACCAAATCTCCGGTATCTACTAGTATTTAGCACCACAACTTTTGTGACAGCCACCTAAAGGACTGGTCTCCACATCACCTGATTCTAATAGTCAATGGGGCTTGCATTCATCATTCCCACAGAAATGTAGCAAACAATGAAATACTTCTTTGGGCATAGAAAACAACCCAGAGGGGGCGCCTGGGTGGCGCAGTCGGTTAGGCGTCCAACTTCAGCCAGGTCACGATCTCGCAGTCCGGGAGTTCGAGCCCCGCGTCAGGCTCTGGGCTGACGGCTCAGAGCCTGGAGCCTGTTTCCGATTCTGTGTCTCCCTCTCTCTCTGCCCCTCCCCCGTTCATGCTCTGTCTCTCTCTGTTCCAAAAATAAATAAATGTTGAAAAAAAAATTAAAAAAAAACAACAAAAAAAAAACCAACCCAGAGGCTGTCCAAGGAGCCCAGCACAGCTAGAGCAAGCAAAAAAGCTCACCTCTCTGGTTTTTTTTTTTTTTTTCCTGGAAGGAGCTTAAATACATGCATACCTCAAGGCAGTTAGCAACCAGGTGCAAACTGTATCTTACCCACTAGGACCCACCTACTACTAAGAAACAGAACAAAGGAGGCTTGGACAATAATAAAAGTTTGAGAGACAACTAGGAGGTAGGGCCTGGCTGATCAAGGAGATTCAATTCCTTCATAAGACCATTCTGTCAAAACTGGGAGAAAGAGGGAAATTTAGGGAGGATCAAGGAGTAGGAAGATCCTGAGCCTACCTCTTCACACAGGCATAGCAAGGCAACAATTGCATATATACAACTCACTCTACAAATGACTTGAAGACTGGCAGAACAGATCCTCCACAGCTAATGCCACACTGAGAAGGGTAGCAAGGGCAGAGTTACAGCCAGGAAAAAACCCTCTGGTGAGACAACCTACAAACAGGAAGGATATCATAGGGATGGAGGTCCTGGTGAGGAGTGAGGGAATCAAACCCCTTATCAGGCACACCCAGCCCTGGTGGGGGTCAGGATTTCAGAGTCAGGGGGGCTTTACTGCAAGAGAGCCAGAGGGATACAGGAAACTGATATTCCACTCTTAAAGAGCCAGCATACTAATCACTCAGTCCAAGACTCAGAATAAAAATAGCATATTGAAAAGCATCAGGGTTATAAATAAAAGATTTATTGACTAATTTTAGGGCATGTGCCAGAGGGGCAGGGATCTGTAGAAGCTTTATCTGGGAATAGAAATGCTGGCACAACTTTTCTTGCCCTCCTTCAACCTAGCTGGTCAGATTCTTGCAAGAGCCAGTTCCAACACTCTCTGTGTGCTCTCTATGTGTTCTCCATGTACATTGCTAGTACCGCTGGTTCCACCCTGGCATTCCCTTGAAATTATGCACTACCTAACCCACCTGTCCCAACAGGCACCCCTCCAAAGCAGCTCCCACCCCGCCACACCCAGCAGCCCCAGCGGAGATTAGCGCCACTCTAAACCAGTTCTGGCCCCAGCGAAGGGGAAGTCAGGCCAAGCCACCAGCATGCCCACCACAGTTGCAGATGGGCCTCTCAGCCAGCCATTCCAGTGCCCAGTCCTGCCCAGCAGTGCACCCATAGCAGTCAGGGCCAATCATCGCAGACAGTTGGCTTGGGGGCCAGTCCAAACTACCAGGGAACCCACAGAAGTCACAATCACAACAGGAAGGCACATGCAGCCTATAAAGGGGATACCCCTAGAGTGCCTGGTTCTTGTAACAAGGGGTAATTGTACTACTGGGTGCCACAGGATGCCTTCTACAGAAGACCACTACTTTCAAAACCAGGAGCTGACCTCCCTAATACACAGAAACAAACACAGAATCAGAAAAAAATAAAGAGACAAAGGAATATGTTCTAAACAAAAGACCAAAACCACAGAAAACTAAACAGAGATAAGTCATCTACCTGCTAAAGAGTTCAAACTAATGGTTATAAAGATGTTGACTGAAGTTGAGAGAAGAGTGGATGAACTCAGAACTTCAACAAAGAGATAGAAAATATAAAAAGGAACCATCAAAACTAAAAAAATAACTGAAAGGAAAAATATATCACAGTGAATAACAACAGATTAAGAGAATGCAGAAGGGGCACCTGGGTGGCTCAGTCGGTTAAGCATCCGACTTCGGCTCAGGTCATCATCTCACGGCTCGTGAGTTCAAGCCCCGGATCGGGCTCTATGCTGACAGCTCAGAGCCTGGAGCCTGCTTGGGATTCTTTGTCTCTGTCTCTCTCTGCCCCTCCCCCACTTGTGCTCTGTCTCTCTCTCTCAAAAATAAATAAAATGTAAAAAAAAAAAAAAAAAAAGAGAGAGACTGCATAAAAATAGATAGCAATCTGGAAGACAGGGTAGTGTAAAGCACCCAAGAACAATAACAAAAAAGAAACAAATAGAAAAAAAAGGAAAAAAAAATGAGGATAGCTTAAGGAATCTCTGGAATAATATCAAGCATAATAGCATTAACATTATAAGGGTCCCAGAGAAAAAGAGAGAGACAGAATGGGGCAGAAAACTTATTTGAAGATTTAATAGCTAAAAACTTCCCTAACTTGGAGAAAGAGATAGACATCCAGGTCCAGGAGGCACAAAAAGCCCAAACAAGATGAACCCAAGAAGGTCTACATAAATACAATAATTAAAATTTCAAAAGTTACAAATAAGAGAGAATCTTAAATGAAGCAAGAGCAAAGTAAATCGTTACATACAAGAGAAATCATCTAAGACTATTGGCTGATTTTTCAGGAGAAACTTTGCAGACCAAAAGTACATGATATATTCAAAATAATAAAAGGAGAAAACTTACAAGAATCCTTTACCCTGTAAGGTTACCCTGTAATCTTTCAGAATTAAAAGAGAGAGAGTTTCCCAAAAAAAGGAGTTCATCACCACAAAGCCAGGCTTACAAAAAATATTAAGGGGACTTCTTTAAGGGAAAAAGAAAGACAAACAAAGATAAAGAAAATAATGGAAGGAAAAAAATTTCACTGGCAAAAGCAAATATATAGAAAAGACACTAGATCAATCACTATAAAGCTAGTATGAAAATCAAAAGACAAAAGCAATAAAATTAATTACATCTACAAATTAGGAAATACACAAAATAAAACATCTAAAATATGAAAAATATATTTTAGAAATAAAATCTTAAAAACCTCTAAAATATATATATAATGTGGAAAGGGCAATAAATGTGGTTATAAATGTGTTCTAACTTAAGTCACATCCAAATTAATATAGACTGTATTATACAAAATATTATATATAAGCCACATGATAACCAGAAACTAAAAACCTATATGAAATACACAAAGAACAAAGAGAAATAAATACAAACACCACTAGGGAAAATCAGCAATTCACAAGGGAAGAGAGCAAGAATAGAGAAGAACTATAAAAACAACTAAGAAAACAATGAATAAAATGGCATAAGTACACAACCAATAATTTTTTAAAAAAAGTTTTTAATTTTTATTTTTGAGAGAGAAAGAATGTGAGCAGGGGAGGGGCAGAGACAAAGGTAGACACAGAATACAAAGCAGGCTCCAGGCTCTTTGCTGTTAGCACAGAGCTCTAGATGGGGTCAAACTCAAGAACCATGAGATCATGACCTGAGCCAAAGTCGGATGCTTAACTGACTGAGCCACCCAAGCACTCCCCAATAATTACTTTAAATGTAAATGGAATAAACTCTCTAATCAAAAGACATAGGCTGACTGCATGGATTTAAAAAAAAAAAAATTATACACTACTTACAAAAACCTTCAGAACTAAAGACACATACAAACTGAAAGAGAAGAGAAAGAAAAAGATATTCCAAGCAAATGGAAGCAAACAAACAAAAATTTGGGGCCGTAATACCTAGACTTTAAAACAAAGACTGTAACAAGACACAAAGAAGAGCATTATGTAATGATATACAGATCAATCCAAAAACACTATAATAATTGTAAATATCTGTACACCCAATACAGGAACATCTGAATACATAAAGCAATACTAACAGACACAAAGGGAGAAATTACAGTAGTGGATTAATATAATAATAGTAGTGTATTTTAACACCTCACTTACATCAATAGAAAATCATCCAGACAGAAGATCAATAAGACAACAGTGAATTTGAACAACACATTAGACCACATGGACTTGACAGATATATATACAAATACAGATTATACATTCTTTTCATAAATTTTTTTAAGTTTATTTATTTATTTTGAGAGACAGAGACAGTGGGAATGGGGGAGGAGCAGAGAGAGAGGGAGACTGAGAATCCCAAGCAACTCCATACTGTTAGCTCAGAACTTGACAAGGGACTTGAATCCATGAAATCATGAGATCATGAGATCATGACCTGAGCCAAAACCAAGAGTCAGTCGCTTAACCAACTAAGCCACCCAGGTACCCTACATTCTTCTCAACATAGAACATAGGATGTTCCCCAGAACAGGGTGCATGTTGGGCCACAACACCAGTCTCAATAAATTTAAAAAGGCTGAAATCATATAAAGCATTTTTCTAATCACAGCAGTATGAAACTAGAAATGAATTACAAGAAAAAACCTGGAAAAAACACAAATATGTAGAGACTAAATATCATGCTACCAAACAACCAATGGATCAATGAAGAAATCAGAGAGGAAACCCAAAAATATCTGGAGACAAATGAGAATGCAAATTTTCAAATTGGGGACATAGGAACAGCAATTCTAAGAGGGAATTTTATACCAATATAGGTGTACCTCAAGAAACAAGACCCATCTCAAATAAGTAATATAACCTTTTACCTAAGGGAACCAAAAAAAAAAAAAAAAAAAAAAAAGCTCAAAGTTAGTAGAGAGGAAAAATAAGGCTTAAAATGGAAATAAAGAAAATAGAGACTATAAAAAAAGGGAAAAAAAAAATCAATGAACTAAGAGCTGGTTCTTTGAAAAGTTAAACAAAAATAAAAAAAAACCCTTAAACTTAGATTCATTAAGAAGAGAAAGGGGCTCAAAAAAATTAAACCAGAAATGAGGAACTGATACCACAGAAATTCACAGGATTGTAAGAGACAACTACAAAAATTATATGGCAACAAATTAAAAATGAAGAAATTAATAAACTTCCAGAAACATACAATAGTCTTTCAAGATTGAACAGGAAGAAACAAATTCTGAACAAACCATTACTAGTAATGAAATCAAGTCAGTAATCAAAGAACTCAACAAAAGGCCAGGACAAGATGGCTTCCCAGGTGAATTCTACTAAATAAGAGTTAATACCTATCCTTCTCAAACTATTCCAAAAAACAGAAGAAGAAGAAATGCCTCCAAATTTATTCTATCAGGTAAGGGTTACCCTGACACCACAACACAACGAAAGTAAAATTTTAAAAATACATTAAAAGGATCATTCACCAAGATCGACTGCATTTTAACTAAGAGCTGCACAGATAGTTCAATATACACATATCAACATGCTACAGCACATTAACAAAATGAAATATAAAAATCACACATCATCTCAATAATGGCAAAGAAAACATTTGACAAAATTCAACCTCCTTTCATCACAAAAAGTCACAGCAAAGTGGGTTTATAGAGAACGTACCACAACATAATAAAGGCCATATATGACAAACCCACAGCTAACAACATAGTCAATGGTGAAAATCTGAAAGCTATTCTCTAAAATCAAGAGCAAGACAAGGATATCTACTCTCACCACTTTTGTTCGACAAAATATTGCAAATCCTGGCTGTGGTGTTCAGACAAAAAAAAAAAAAAAAAAAAAAAATTATACCTAACACAGAAAACTCTAAAAGCTCCACCAAAAAAACTATTATAATTAATAACTGAATTCAGTAAAGTTGCAGAATAAAAATTAATGTGCAGAAACCTGTTGTGTTTCTATATACTAATAATGAAGTAGCAAAAAGAGATATTAAGAAAACTATTCCATTTACAATTGTATCAAAGAGAATAAAATACCTAGGAATAAATTTAACCAAAGAGGTGAAAGACCTATACTCTGAAAACTTTAAGACTTTGATGAAAGAAACTGAAGAAAACACAAATAAATGGAAAAATACTCTATGTTCATGTACTGGAAAAATTCTTATTGTAAAAAATGTCCTTACTACCCAAAGCAATCTACAGATTCAGTGCAAACTCAACAAAAATATCAATTGTATTTTTCACAGAACTAAAACAAGTAATCCTAAAATTTGTATCAGGCTACAAAAGACACTGAACAACCAAAGCAATGTTGAGAAAGGAGGACAAAGATGAAGGCTTCACAATCCCAGATTTTTAAGTATACTACAAAGCTATGGTAATCAAGACAATAAGATATTGATATAAAAACACAACACCAGAACCAAACAGAGTCCAGAAATAAACCCACATTTTTATGGTCAACTAATCTATGACAAGGGAGGCAAAAACCTACATTAGAAAAGACAGTCTTTTCAATAATTAGTACTGGGAATACTGGACAGCTACATGCATTAAAAAAAAAAAAAAAAAGAAAGAAACTGGACCACTCTTTTATACCATACGCAAAAATGAATTCAAAACGTATTAAAGATATAGATGTACAACCAGAAACCACAAAAATCTCCTATAAGAAAACAAAGGCAGTAAACTCATGGACCTTAGCATGACCTTAGCATTATTTTTCTGGATCTGTCTTCTTAGAAAGGGAAACAAAAGCAAAAATGAACAACTGGGATATCAACAAACTAAGAAGCTTTTGCACAGTGATATATACCATCAACAAAACAAAACAGCAACCTTGTTAATGGGAGAAATATTTTCAAGTGATGTATCCAATAAGGGGTTAATATCCAAAATAGGCAGAAGACATGAAAAGACATTTTTCCAAAGAAGACATACAGATGGCCAACAGACCATGAAAAGATACTCAAAATCGTCAGGGAAATGCAAATCAAACCACAATAAGACATCACCTCACACCAGACAGAATAGCTGGTATCAAAAACACAAGAAATAACATGTTGGTGAGGATGTGGAGAAAAGGGAACCCTAATACAAAAACCAAACAAAAACACTACAAGGAAAGAAAATTACAGGCCAATAAACCTGTTGGCCATGAATGCAAAAATCTTCAACATAATATTAGCAAACCAAATTTAACATGACAAAAGATCCTTCACCATGATCAAGTTGATTTAATCCAGGGATGCAATGATGGCTCACCATATGCAAATCAATGTGATAAACCACATTAATAAGAATCATATGATCATGTCAATAGTTACAGAAAAAGCATTTGACAATATTCAACATCTTTTCATCATAAAAACTTCCAAAAAAGTGAACACCAGAGAGAATATGCCTAACCAAGGCCATAAATGACAGCCCACAGCTAATCTCATATGCAATAGTGAAACACTGAAACCTTTTCTTCTATGATCAGAAACAAGATGCCACTCCCAACACTTTCATTCAATATAGTAAGGAAGTCCTAGCTAGAGCAATCAGGAAAGAAAAAGAAATAAACAACACCCAAAACAGAAAAGAACAAATAAAACTGAATTTATTTGCAGATAACATGATATATACAGAAAGCTCTAGAGACTCTACCAAAAGAACTGTTAGAATACACAAATTCAGTAAAGTTGCAGGATATAATATCAATGTACAAAATCAGCTCTATATTAAAAAGAGAAATGAACGGGGCGCCTGAGTGGCGCAGTCGGTTAAGCGTCCGACTTCAGCCAGGTCACGATCTCGCGGTCCGTGAGTTCGAGCCCCGCGTCAGGCTCTGGGCTGATGGCTCAGAGCCTGGAGCCTGTTTCCGATTCTGTGTCTCCCTCTCTCTCTGCCCCTTCCCCGTTCATGCTGTCTCTCTCTGTCCCAAAAATAAATAAACGTTGAAAAAAAATTTTTTTTTAAAATAAAATAAAATAAAAAGAGAAATGAAGAGAATAATCCCACTTACAATAGCAGAGAAAAAAAAATACTTAGAATAAATTTAACCAAGGAGATGAAACATCTGTACACTGAAGACTGTAAGACACTGATGAAAGAAATTAAAGAATACACAAATAATGGTGAGATATTTCATGCTCATGGATTGGAAAAAATCAACACTGTTAAAATGTCCATATATTCAAAATAACCTACAGATTCAATGCAAGCCGTGTCAAAATTCCAATGGAATTTTTCACAGAAATAAAACAAACAACCCTAAAATATGAATGGGATCACAAAAGACTCCAAATAGCCAAGGCAATTTTGAAAAAAAGAAAAAAACATAGCTGGAGACATCACACTTGATTTCAACTATACAGATCTTCCTTGACTTACAATGGGGCTAAATTCTGATAAATCCATTGTAACTTGAAAATATTGTAGTGATGGATATTGAGGAGGGCACCTTTTGGGATGAGCACTGGGTGTTGTATGGAAACCAATATGACAATAAACTTCATATATTGAAAAAAAATTATAAAATATACCTAATAAAGATCATCTCTTTCTTTCTGTGAAAAAAAAAAAGAAAATATTGTAGTTAAAAATGCATTTAACACACCTAACCTACCAAATTTCATAGCTTAGCCTAGCCTACCTGAAACATGCTCAGAACATTTTACATTGGCCTACAGCTGGGGAAAATAATCTAACATAAAGCCTGTTTTATAATAAAGTGTTGAATATCTCATGGAATTTATTACATGCCATACTGAACATAAACAACAGAATGGTTGTATGGGTACAGAATAATTGTTAAGTGTACCACTCATAACCATCTGAGTGCATAGCTGACTGGGGCTACAAAACACTGCCACTGCCCAGCATTTTGAAAGAGTAGCATACTGCAAATCACTAGCCCAGGAAAAGATCGAAAATCAAAATTCGAAGTATGGTTTCTACTAAATGCATACTGCCTTTGCATCACTGTGAAGTCAAAAAATCTTAAGACAAATCATCATCAGTCAGGGACCA
Organism: Felis catus; assembly: GCF_018350175.1. Taxonomy (NCBI): domain Eukaryota; kingdom Metazoa; phylum Chordata; class Mammalia; order Carnivora; family Felidae; genus Felis; species Felis catus. The sequence continues at coordinate 67,273,800 of NC_058374.1, read as the reverse complement.
TCTATGTTACAAACCCACAGTAATCAAATAGTATGGTCTTGGCATAAATGTAAATACATAGACTGAGACCCCAGGAAAAAATAGAGAGCCTAGCATGCACATATGGTCATTTATGACAAAACTGCCAAAAAACTATAATCGTGAAAGGACAGCCTTTAATAAATTGTTGGGAAAACTGGATAGCCATATGCAAATGAATGAAAGTGGACCCCTATCCTACACCATATACAAAAATCCACTCAAAATTAAGTAAAGACTTGAACATCAGACCTGAAAACATAAAAGTGTTACAGGGAAACACAGGGGCGTAAGTTCATTGACAATGGTCTTGGCCATAAATTTTTTTAGCTTAATCCAAAAACAAAGACAACAAAAGCAAAAATAAGTAAGTAGGCCTCCATCAAACTAAAAAACTTTTGCACAGGAAAAGAAATTATCAACAAAATGTAAAGGCAACCTAAGGAATGAGAGTAAATACTTACAAACATTCTAGCTGATAAAGGGTAAGTATACACAATATATAAGGAACTCATGCTACTCGAAAGCACACAAAACAAAAACAAAAACAAACAACCCAATTACAAATGAGGCAAAAAGGCAGCCCTTCCTGCCCAGTCCCCATGCTTTAATAAAAACTTTTGCATCATGGAAAACCCAAAAGATGCCATCAAAAACTGCTAAAACTGATTCATGAATTCAGCAAAGTTGCAGGATATAAAAAACAATGCACGAAAATCGGTTGCATTCCTATACACCAACAATGAAACAACAGAAAGAGAAATCAAGGAATCTATCCCATTTACAATTGCACCAAAAACCATAAAATACCTAGGAATAAATCTAACCAAAAAGGTGAAAAATCTATACACTGAAAACTATAGACAGCTTATGAAAGAAATTGAAGACACAAAAAATGAAGAAATATTCCATGCTCCTGGATAGGAAGAACAAATATTGTTAAAATGTCGATACTACCCAAAGCAATCTACGTATTCAATGCAATCTCTATCAAAATAACACCAGCATTCCTCACAGAGCTAGAACAAACAATCCTAAAATCTGTATGGAAGCAGAAAAGACCCCAAAGAAACAAAGCAATCTTGAAAAAGAAAACCAAAGCAGAAGGCATCACAATCCTGGACTTCAAACTATACTACAAAGCTGTAATCATCAATACAGTATGGTACTGGCACAAAAACAGACACTCAGATCAATGGAACAGAATAGGGAACCCAGAAACGGACCCACAAAAGTATGGCCAACTAATCTTTGACAAATCAAAAAAGAATATCCAATACAATAAAGACAGTCTCTTCAGCAAGTGGTGCTGGGAGAACTGGACAGCGACATGCAGAAGAATGAACCTGGACCACTTTCTTACACCATACACAAAAATAAACTCAAAATGGATGAAAGACCTAAACGTAAGACAGGAAGCCATCGAAATCCTCAAGGAGAAAGCAGGCAAAAACCTCTTTGATCTTGGCTGCAGCAACTTCTAACTCAACACGTCTCCAGAGGCAAGGGAAACAAAAGCAAAAAATAACTATTGGGATCTCAAAATAAAAAACTTCTGCACAGTGAAGGAAACAATCAGCAAAACTAAAAGGCAACTGATGGAATGGGAGAAGACATTTGCAAATGACATATCAGATAAAGGGTTAGTATCCAAAATCTATAAAGAACTTATCCAACTCAACACCCAAAAAAATATATAATCCAGTGAACAAAGGGGCAAAAGACATGAATAGACACTTCTCCAAAGAAGATATCCAGATGGCCAACCGACACATGAAAAAAATGCTCAACATCACTCATCAGGGAAATACAAATCAAAACCACAATGAGATACCACGTTAAACCTGTCAGAATGGCTAACATTAACAATGGAGGCAACAACAGATGTTGGTGAGGATGGGGAGAAAAAGGATCTCTTTTGCATTCTTTTTGGCAATGCAAGCTGGTGCAGCCACTCTAGAAAACAGTATGGAGGTTCCTCAAAAAACTAAAAATAGAACTACCCTACAACCCAGCAATTGCACTACTAGACATTTATCCAAGGGATACAGGTGTGCTGTTTCGAAGGGACACACACACCCCAGTGTTTATAGCAGCACTATCAACAATAGCCAAAGTATGGAAAGAACCCAAATGTCCATAGATAGATGAATGGATACATACAATGGAGTATTACTTGGCAATCAAAAAGAATGAAATCTTGCCATTTGCAACTACACAGATGGAACTGGAGGGTATTATGCGAAGTGAAATCAGTCAGTCAGAGAAAGACAAATATCATATGACTTCACTCATATGAGGGCTTTAAGACACAGAACAGATGAACACAAGGGAAGGGAAGCAAAAATAATATAGAAACAGGGAGGGGGACAAAACCTAAGAGACTTAAATATAGAGAACAAACAGAGGGTTATTGGAGGGGTTGTGGGAGGGGGGATGAGCTAAGTGGGTCAGGGGAATTAAGGAATCTACTCCTGAAATCATTGTTGCACTATATGCTAACTTGGATGTAAATTTAAAACATAAAAAATATAATGATGAAAATAAATAAATAAATAAAAACTTTTGCACCAAACAGAGAGAGAAGAAAAGATGTTCTGGGGAAGATGGCAGGGTAGAAGGACTCTAAGCTCACTTCATCCCACAGATATAACTAGATAACACCCATATCAGTGTAAATAACCCAGAAAATAACCCACGACTGGCAGAACAGAGTCTCCATCTTCACAGCTAAATGTAGAAAAAAGGCAACATTGAAGAGGGTAGGAAGGGCAGAGATGCAGTCCACAGCTAAGAGGACGTGTGGGACTGTGTGTAGAAGGGAGGGATGGCAGCCCACAAGAAGAGGGGAGAGGAGAGGACTCTGAGCAGGGAGCCATTGCACCTCAGGCATGGGGGACCCATACAGGGAAGACAAATCTCGCTAACATTTGGTGTTGAAAACTAGAGGGGCATAATTCCATGAGTTCTTACAATCAGAGGGGCTTAACACCTGGAAGAACAAAATGAGTTGGCTTGGCTCTGGGATAGCCAAGAGGACAAGGGGAAACTGAGTCCCTGCCCTTAGAGACACAGAACAAGAAACAGCCAGGTGATACAGACTAACAGTAGCAGTTTGAAAAAAAATGCCTGGGGAGATTTGTTTACTAATCTCAGAGTATGTGCTGGAGGGGTAGGGATCATTGGAAGATTTCTCTGGGAACAATATATCTGGCAGGTACCATTCCCCTCCCCCACCCTGCAGCCTAGACCCTAGGACAGCTGTAGGGACCAGCACAGTGCCACCACTAGCTACCTAACTTTCTAACAGCATACCTGCCTCTGAATTCTCCCATGGAACTGCCCCCTCCAATACACCTTTGGTCAGATCCATCAAAGTGGTGCCACAGCCTGGCAGTGTGCAAACAGCCCTGGCAGGGTCCAAGACCACTCAAAAGTGACTCCTGTTCCAGGGAGGGGAAAGGTAACTACACACACCAGTCAGACTGTGGCTCCAGAAGTAGGCTGGGGGCAGGCATCTTGCCTGACAGCAAGCCCTGACCACCAACAAAAGCTTCTCAGGGAACAAGACAGGAAAAGCACCTGCAGTTCAGTCCTACTGCATCTCTGGCAAAAGCCTAGTCTGACACAACTCAAGTCCAAGGCAGCCCCAGACAGGCCCAATAACAACACAGGGATCTAAGTCTGTCCACAACAGGCAAAGGGAGCCATTGCAAATGATTGGACTGAAGGAAACATTGGCTCAGTGACAATAGCAGAGTACGCATGCGCGCATGCGCACGCACACATGATACCCCTGAAGCACCGGATTCTGCTAAACAGGGGACGCTGCACTTCAGGGCAGTATAGGATCTCTTCTTCATAAGGCTACTACTTTTAAGAGCAGAAGATGGAGTTTCCTAATACAGAGAAACAGACACAAGGAATCAGACAAAATGAGAAAACAGAGGAGTATGTCCCAAATGAAAGAACAGGACAAAATCACAAGAGAGCTAAGTGAAACAGGTAATATACCTGAAAGAGAATTTAAAGTAATAGTTATAAAGATACTCACTGGGCTTCAAAAAAAGAGTGGAGGACCTCAGTGAGACCCTTAACAAAGATATACAAAACATAAAAAAGAACCAGAGATGAAGAGTCAGTAACTAAAACTTAAAAATACACAAAGGGAATAAATAGTAGATTAGAGAAAACAGAAGAACAGATCAGCAACCTGGAGGATAGAGTAATGGACAGCAATCAAGCTGAACAGAAGAGATCCAGATCCAGAAGGCACAGAGAGTCCACAAGAAAGTCAACCCAAGGAGGTCCACACCAAGACACACAGTAATTAAAATGACAAAAAAAGTAGTGACATAGAATTTTTAAAGCAAGAGAAAATAAAACAGTTGCATACAAGTAAAATCCCATAATGTTATCAACTATTTTCAGTAGAAACTCCACAGGCTGAAGGAAGTAGCATGCATGACATATTCAAAGTGCCGAAGGGAAAAACCTTCAGTCAAGAATACTGTATCCAGCAAGGCTATCATCCAGAATAGAGGGAATGATAAAAAGAGTTTCCCAGAAAAACAAAAGTTAAAGGAATTCATGACCACTAAACCAGCCCTATGAGAAATGTTAAAGGAGATTCTTTCAGTGGGAAGACCATGAGCAGAACTAAGAAAATTAGAAAACACAATAGTAAAATTAAGTGTATCTATAAAAACCAGTCAAGGGACTCACAAAAGGATGTAAAATAAGACACCATGTACCTAAAATGTGAGGGGGAAAGGAGTAAAGAATGGGTTCAAACTTAAGTGACCATCAACTTAATATAGACTGCTACATAAAGAATATGTTGTATAGAAATCTAATAGTAACACAAATAGGAAACCAGAAGTAGATACTACTAAAGCAAAAACTAAAGCAAAAGGAACCCAAGGAGATCACTAAAAAAAGCCAGCAAACTCTGAGACAAGAGATCAAGAAAGGAACAGAAAAGAACTATAAAAACAACCATAAAACAAGTAACAAAATGGCAATAAGTACATACCTATCAATAATTACTTTAAATGTAATACATTAAACACTCCAATCAAAAGACATAGGATGACAAAATGATTTAAAAAGTAAGACCCATTTATATATTGCCTACAAGAGACTCATTTCAGACTAAAGACACACGTAGATTGAAAGTGAAGGGATAGAGAAGGATTTATCATCCAAATGGACGTGACGGGTTAGTAGTACTTACATCAGAAAAAAAAGATTTTAAAAAAAGATTGTAATAAGACAATACACAAAGAAGGACACTATATAATCAAAAAGAACAATTCATGAAGACAGTATAACAACTGTAAATATTTACCACCCAATGTGGAAGCACCCAAATACATAAAGCAGTAACAAACATAAAGGAGATAACGGATCATAATACAATAACAGTAGGGGACTTTTAACACCGCACTTACATCAATGGACAGATCATCCAAACATAAAATCAACAAGGAAACAGTGGCTTTGAATGACACACTGAACCAGATGGATCTAACAGATGTATTCAGAACATTCCCTCCCAAAACAGCAGAACACAGATTCTTTCCAAGTGCATTTAGAATATTCTCCAGAAGAGATCACATATTAGGCCACAGAGAAGTCTCAACAAATTAAAGAAAAAAAAAAAAAAAATGAAGTCATTCCATGCATCTCTTCTGACCACAACACTATGAAACCAGAATCAAACACAAGAAAAACACTGGAAGAATACAAATTCATGGAGGTTAAATAGCATACTACTAAACAATGGGTCAACCAGGAAATCAAAGAAGTAAAAAAATACATTGGAGACAATTAAAATGAAAACACAACAGTCCAATATCTTTGAGATACAGCAAAAGCTGTTCTATGAGACAAGTCTATAATAATATAGGCCTACCTCAGAAAGCAAGAAAAATCTTAAACAAACAACAACCTAAAGGAGCTAAAAAAAAAAAAAAAAGAACAAATAAAACCCAAAGTCAGCAGAAGGAAGGAAATAAAAATTACAGCAGAAATAAAGGAAGTAGAAACTAAAACAAAAAACAGATCAATGAAACCAGGGGTTACTTTTCGAAAATATCAACAAAATTCACAAACCTTTAGCCAGACTCATCAAAAAATTTTTAAAAATTAAAAAACAGAAGAGAAGATGCAAACAAAATCAGAAAGAAAAGAGAATTAAACACCAATACCACAGAAATATGAAGATTTAGGAACACCAGGGTGGCTCAGTCAGTTGAGCAACTGACACTTGGTTTTGGTTCAGGTCACGGTCTCATGGTTGGTGAGTTCGAGCCCCACATTGGGGTCCACACTATGATAGTGTGGAAACTGCTTGGGATTGCTCTCTCCCCCCCTCCCCCCTCTCCCTCTCTCTCTCTCCTCCCCCATCCTCCCCCCTCTCCCCCCTCTCTCCCCCCTCCCCCCTCTCCCCCTCTCCCTCTCTCCCCCCCTCTCGCTCTCCCCCTCTCTCCCCCCCTCTCGCTCTCCCCCTCTCCCCCTCTAGCTCTCCCCCTCTCCCCCTCTAGCTCTCCCCCTCTCCCCCTCTAGCTCTCCCCCTCTACCTCTCCCCCTCTCCCCCTCTAGCTCTCCCCCTCTAGCTCTCCCCCTCTAGCTCTCCCCCTCTACCTCTCCCCCTCTACCTCTCCCCCTCTCCCCCTGTCCCCCTCTCTATCTCTCCCCCTCTCCCCCTGTCCCCCTCTCTATCTCTCCCCCTCTCCCCCCTCTATCTCTCCCCTTCTCCCTCCCCCTCTATCTCTCCCCCTCTATCTCTCCCCCTCTATCTCTCCCCCTCTCTCTATCTCTCCCCCTCTCCCCTGTCCCCCTCTCTATCTCTCCCCCCCCTCTGTCTCTGTCTCTCTCTGTCTCTCTGTCTCTCTCGGCTCCTCCTGTGTGCTATAAATAAATAAATAAATAAATAAATAAATAAATCTATCTTAAAAATAAATATATATAAAAAGGCTAATATTTTGAAAAATTATATGCCAACAAATTAGACAACCTAGACAAAATGAATATATTCCTAGAAACGTATAACCTTCCAAAACTGAATCAGGAAGATTTGAGATTTCTTCTCAAATTATTCCAAGAAATAGAAGAGGAAGGAAAGCTTTCAAATCCATTCTATGACTCTAACATTACCCTATACCAAAACCAGATAAAGACACTGCCAAAAAAAGGGACCTAAAGGCCAATATCTCTGATGAACATAATTGCAAAAATCTTCAACAAAATATTAGGAAACTGAATCCAACACTGCACTAAAAAAAAGGAAAAAAAATTCACCATAATCAAGTGAGATTTATTCCTGGGATGCAAGAGTGGTTCAATATTCACAAAATCAATATGATAAATCACATCAATAAGTGAAAAGATAAAAACAATATGATCATTTCAATAGATGCAGAAAAAGCACTGGACAAGGTATATCAATTCAGGATAAAAACCCTCAACAAAGTAGGTTTAAAGGGAACACACCTCAACATATAAAGGACACATACAAAAAACGCACAGCTAACATCATATTTCAGTGGAGAAAAGCAGCTTTTCATAAGGATGTCCACTCTCACCACTTTCACTCAACCTAATACTGGAAGTCCTAGCCAGCAATAATTTATCAATTATATCTCAGTAAAGCTAGAAAAAAAAATAACAGAGCAAAAGGAAATCACAGCCCCTAAATAAAGGGGGAAGTAGAATTTTATACCTGACAAAAATGTGGACATAATTAAAACAGCCAGATATAAACTATGCCAGATATAAACTATAAAACATGCCAGATATAAACTATGAATCCTAGGAAGTCATTTGCTACTTTGACAACTGCAATATTATATAGCTAACTACTATAATGATATTTTAAAGAGTTTCCCGGATTTTATGCAAATGTTCTCCAATACATTTCACTACATTGGTAATCGCAATAAACCCATCTCTGATTATCATTTAGGAACATGGCTTCCATAGTCTGTTCCCAACTCAGATTTCAAACTTGTTTCTGTTCTTCTACTTCATGTATTCCAACACCCAACCAAATTAAAATATACAATTTTCTCCTCCATATATGGACACTTCTCCCATCACACTTATTTTTTTCCCCACCACACTTCTGTATTCAAAACTTTCAATACCTTCAAGGTCTTAATTATATGCAAGTTTCTTCATCAAATTTATATGTACTTTATAAAAAAATAACTTTAAGAGTTTCTCTAGTTTTTGCCTTACAATTTAAATTACCAGTTATTATAAGTGGGGCAGTGAAAATGAGGCTCATCTTTTAATAGCAATCATTACTTTATTCAAGAAAGTAGACTTTTAAAGAAAGCTATTGTAACCATCTCTTTCAATAAAAGGATGAACAATATTAGTTGCCTTTATAGCTACATACTAAAAGAAAATCAGTAGTAGGTCATAACCCTTCATAGAACACTCTACAGGTTATTAATTCTGGAGAGCAGGAATACGGATATTTGTTACATAATTCTTTGTAAGAAAGAATAAAGTAAAATAGGTGTAAAAAGATTAAGGGAGGGAAAGAAGAGATAGAAGGAGGGGAAGGTGGAAAAGGGGGACATAGAGACACAGAAACACACTAAGAAATAAAAGCATGCTTTTATCATGAGTATTCTGCCCCTTGCTATTCTTTCTAGTAAGAACATATTTAAAGGAAAAGGCTAAAGCAATACTTCCTTAAAAAAAAAAAAAAAAAAAACAATAAGGTTGACAAAGAAAGATAAAAAAACAACACTAACACATTTTACATGGGAGGATGTAGGAGATATTGAAACTACATTATGAATTAAATACTATGGGTGTCATATGTCTTGTCAGTATTGAATTGTTTCTGTTTCTTTTGTTTTGCTTTTTAGTTTGCCGCTTAGTTTATTTTTTAGTGGCATGGTGCCATGCAAAGGAAACTTTCCAGATTGTTAAGATCTTATAATATTATCTTAAGTGTGATTAAAAGTGTAAAATGTAAATAAAATAAACAGAGCAATAACTAACCAATGAAAAACAATAGTTTATGGCTTATGTTACATTGATACTAATTTAATCTAAAACATCATAATCCAACATTGTTAGCCAGCAAACTTATTAAGATTCAGGACAGTAACTAGCCTAGAAAAAGTACTTACATTGGCTTTCCACAAAACTAAAACAGGTCTACCTGATGTGTTAGGAATAGTAATGATATATGTTAGAACATTATGGCTTTTACATAGATTTTTCTCTTATAATACAAGAAAAAGGTTTTTAGAGATGTGTGAGTTATAAAAGGTAAGGTATTGAAAAAAAATTGTCAAATCAATTAAAGCAGAAATCTAATACTCAAAATACACAGCCTAATTTAAATAAGTTCTTGCAGACTGAATTTTTATAGTATTTTCACAAAGAAAACATTGTTTCACAGTCACAGGCTGTAATGATAAACATGAGCAGCCCTCTCCTGATCACATAGTGGAAGAGATTTTGGAAAGTGAATGATATCTCAACCTAAATGTATATTTCAGGCTATTGCCAATTAAATCATAAACATTTTATTTTCAATAATTCACTAAAGCTTCTAAAGTTGAAGTTTTTCCATTCTATTTATAGAATAAAGATTTATTTATTTTGAATAAAGATGTTTTTGAACAAAATGTCTTCAAAATTTAGGACATTTGCTTACAAAAATGTTCAAAACAATGTAGGACACATTAATTTACAAAGTCATTCTTCAAAATCTCAAGTGATTATGAAATTCAATTAATGAAAGGCAGCAAAAAGAGAAAGCTTATAATGGCACACCAAAGCATTTTTTCAACATTAGTATTGTCTTAGAAAGTGTAATTCAGTTATATTAATTGTGCATATATAAAATTGTTTGAAATTCTGAAAACTGCAGTTCCTGTTCGGTAAAATATCAAGCTTCTTGGGATATGTAAACTACAATCAATCCAAGTATATATTAGTCACAGAGGTTATAATATTTAGTAAGAATACTGTTTTACACATGATGCTATAACCCATCAAATGTGTATTCATATTATCACTGCAGATATAATTTTGTCTTCAGTGTTCTGCAGTTACACGTGTCAAATTATTTGCCGCTATGATATTCTTAAAATAACTACTAAATCTGAAAATAAATCTGGATGCTTTTTTAGTAGATTTTGTTTATTCGGTTTGTCATGTGCTCAATGATAAAACATAAGAGATGCTAAATGTTGGTAAAATTTTTGTGCGTAAGTCCATCATCAACTTAATTTGAAAACAAAGTATCAGTACATAATTTATTATTAAGCATTAATTTTCCTTTATGTGAGGTCCTTGCTACAAAAAAGATTACAAAACCATTACCAAACAATATCAAAAAAAAAAAGTTGACAGAAAGCATCACAGCAACAATATTCCTATTACTCTTAATATGCTCTCTGGCAGGACTGATTAGCCTTGTATTCCTTACAAGTATTTCACTTACACCTAACCTGAAATTTCCCAAGCTTCATATTGACCCCACCCCCAGGTATGGCAGCTATACACATGTCTCAGACTTTAGCATGCAACAGCACAACTAGCTGGTACAAGTGGCCAGCAGGGACAGCAGCATTTAATACTTTCACAACCCCAACCGGCAAATTAATTGTCCCTAGCTGCACATGTCCCAGCACATTATCAGCTAGTGCCCTCCACACTATCTTTAAAAGGAGAGGTTAGTTATTTTTCGATCTGGGAAGTGTCTTTCCTGGGTTATCAGTGCAGGTCTTTGGATTTAACCACATATTAAAGTGAGAAATCTCTCCATGGCATGAGTGGCTCATGTACTAATTCAGACCATGGCAGAGGTTAAAAAAATAGGCCATTCCTTGAATCTATGTGGGCTCATTTTAACAGAAATAGTAATGGTAGTTTCTTTAGTTAAAAAACAAAAACTCCATCAGGGCACCTGGGTGGCTCAATCAATTAAGTGTCTGACTTCTACTCAGGTCACGATCTCATGGTTCGTGGGTTTGAGCCCGTGTCAGCTCTGTGCTGACAGCTCAGAACCTGGAGCCTGCTTCGGATTCTATGTCTCGCTTTCTCTGCCCCTGCCCCACTCGTGCTCTGTCTCTCTCTCAAAAATAAACATTAAAAAGTTAAAAACAAAAACAAAAACTCCAAGACAAATGCTGAACTGCACATGCCACGAGGACCATAATATAAATCATGACTGCACCAGTCAAATGGAAATGTTCACTGTGCATTTAAGTATTATCCCCCTTTAACAGATAAGGAAAAGGATGCTCAGAGACTAATTTACTATAAAAATAATTTATTGTAAAGTTAATTAAGGTTAAGCTTCAGGTGCCTTAACATAAAAATGTCCCTTCCAAGCCCTGTATCTAATTTTGCAGTCATGATTTTACATTATTTTTCCATACAGAAGGTTCCCCACCACTTGGATCTGTCCTTGTATAGAGAGGTTTAGTAACGAACCCAAATTCACACAGCCCCCCCCCCCCCCCCCCCCGAAACATACAAGTGAGTTAGGATTGCTGTTGATTTGGAGAATCACAGAATACGGAAAAATAGTATTAATTTTTCCCCCCATCAGATTCCCAACTGGTATCACGATCTTAGAGTTTTTCTCCCACTGCATTCCAAACTAAAAAATACTAATACTACAGTCATAAAAATACCATTTTTATTGTATTACTTCCAAATTTGTATGACTCAGTAGCTAACAGATTGAATTTCAACTTCTCAGTCTGGCTTTCAACCTCACCATCAAGTAGACCCATACACATTTTTAAATATTTAAATATTATAATTTTATCTCCAACTACTTATGTAATGTTTATTTGCTTCTTTGTTTTCTCCATCTAAACTTGTTTCTGGCTGTCAAAGCTTCAGCTAAAACTATCCTATATTGTATCGTTCAGAGTATCTATTTTTTAAATCATATATTTTGGCCCCTTATCTTAAATGTTTTCAAACCTAATGGCATGTCATATCCCCACCCCCAATAAAATACGAATCTCTCAGAAAACAATTAAATTTTGTTACTTTGCACACCACCTGGCACAGTGCTTGGTCCACAGCACTTAACAAATATTCTGCACAAATGTTCCAGACCTACATTTATTAATGCAAACCTCTCCCTCACCTAAATTTAAACAGGCTTTTATCTATGTTCCTCTTATGACACTGGTTGCATTATTCAATCTAAGTTACAAAAATAAACTTCCCCTAGGGGCACCTGGGTGGCTCAGTTGGTTAAGCCTCTCATTCTTTTTTTTTTTTTTTAATTTTTTTTTTTTAACGTTTATTTATTTTTGGGACAGAGAGAGACAGAGTATGAACGGGGGAGGGGCAGAGAGAGAGGGAGACACAGAATCGAAAACAGGCTCCAGGCTCAGAGCCATCAGCCCAGAGCCTGACGCGGGGCTCGAACTCACGGACCGCGAGATCGTGACCTGGCTGAAGTCGGACGCTTAACCGACTGCGCCACCCAGGCGCCCCAAGCCTCTCATTCTTGATTTCAGCTCAGGTCCTGATCTCAGTTGGTGAGATCAAGCCCTGTGTCAGGCTCTGTGCTGACAGTGCAGAACTTGCTTGGGATTGTCTCTCTGCCCCTCTCTCTCTCTCTGCCCCTTCCCTGCTCACTCTCACTCCCTCTCAAAATAAACATTAAAAAAGTTTTATTTTTAAATAAGTAAGCTTCCCCTAATTAAATTTTTTTTCCCTTATACTTCATATATAGTGCTATATAGCCCATCTACAGTCCAGCTCATTCTAAAAGGCATGTTGTGGCCCAAAGACTGGCTACAGCTTTTTATTTTCCCCTCCTCTCCCATCTTCCTAACACCTTCATGTCTAAGGGGCTATGAATTTGGTGAAACAAGTCAGTGATGAATAAACAGGAAAATAGAATCGTTTCCAAACTTAAAAATATCAGTAGTTATACCTGTTCTGTCTCAAATTTACACCTCAACCTGACTACAAAAATACAGGCTCTTAGTGGTGACTTATAAATCATACAAAACAAGAATTAGAGTTGTAGGTCAATGATTTCCAGACAAGTAAAAGAAAATTTTTTTTTTTAATTGGCAAGACTGACACTGATATTTTAACTCTGTCAAGAAAGGACGTGAGGGCGGGGGGGGGGGGGTGGAGGGAGGGGGGGGATTTTAAAATAAAAAAAAATTATATAATTTTGGGAAAAAAAGAAAGAACAGACCATTAAATTGAAAAACCTGACATTATCACTGATTAGCAAGTTTCAGACAGTTGATTGGGAATTGCGATCATAGAGGTGTAAATTACTTTCAGCTTAGACCAAATCTCTACCCAAAATGAGATTGTTTGAAATGAAATGTTATATCTTGCAAAAATGTCCACAATCCATAACATTAAAGCCAAATAAAACAATTTTAGTAATTGTAAACTTTTTTTTTTACACTTTATTTATTTATTGAGAGAGAGAGACAGAGCACAGTCGGGGAGAGGCAGAGGGAGTGGCAGACACAGAATCCAAAGCAGGCTCCAGGCTCTGAGCCTTCAACACACAGCCCGACATGGGGCTCGAACTCACAAACTGTGAGATCATGACCTGAGCTAAAGTCGGACGTGCAACTGACTGAGCCACCCAGGCACCCCTAATTTTAGTAATTTTAAAAAGGAAGATAAGAGGTACCTGGGTGGTTCAGTTGGTTAAGTGTCTGACTCCTGATCTCAGCTCAGCTCATGATCTCACAGGTTCATGAGATTGAATACCTCATCAGGCTCTGGGCTGACAGTGAAGGAGCCTGCTTGGGATTCTCTCTTTCCTTCCACTCTGCCCCTCACCCTGCTCACTCTCTGTCAAAAATAAATAAACATTCTTTTTAAAAAGGAAAATAAGGGAAGCTTACTTCTTCCATAGCCACCAACTCTTTACCTTTTTTTATTTCACATAAAAAAAATTTTACGTATGACCAATAGAGTCCCTAAACAGAAGAGTAGCAAAAAATCAAATGCCAAGTTTGTTTTAGGCCAAGAAAAATTGTAGACCTTTGCAATCCTAAGATTCTCCCATGAAATGATTCTGCAATTAAACTTAACAGATATCAGGTTCCTATCATATACAAGAATATTCTGCTTCTATTTTGTGTATGCAATCAGATTGCTACGAGCAAAACATAAACTTGCTTTAGCCTGCTTCTTTAATTCCCTTAACAACATTGTAAAGCTTCTTCCTGTTTTCCTGTGTTAATGCAGACCCACCTGCTGTCTAACGAATAATCCTTTCAGTTTCTATAATACCTCTGCTCTCAACCCATCTCTTCTAAGCCTTGCTAAAAACTAGGTCTCTAATCTGATTAATTATTTATCTCACCTACTTTTCAACCTTTAAGAACCTGTGCTTCATCGTTTCCCTGTGATGCTTGTTCTGTGCAATATTGCTATCTTTCAAGGCTTAACGTAATTTTGTTTCTCAGTTCCCTAAGTATCCACAGCCCTTTATGTGTGCCACTTTTACAATACTCATGTTCCCACACAGCATAACAGAGTGGTTAAGCACTTTGTTTTCAAATCCTAACTCTACCACAGATTAGCTGGGTGACCTTAGGCAAGTCACTTAACATTTAACAGTGTGTAGGTTTCCCCATCAGTAAACTGGGGGTAGCATTTGTATACACCTCATTAGGATCTTGTTAAGAGTAAATGAGCTAGTTTTGAAAAAGCACTTAGAACAGTGCTTATTTTGGGGGCATCTGGCTCTTGGTTTCAGATAGGGTCATAATATCAAGTTCTTGGGATTGACCCCTGCATCTTCACACTGTAAGCTCAGAGCCTGCTTGGGATTCTCTCACCCTCTATCTCTCTTCCCCTCCCTTGCTCACTCACTCTCTCAAAATAAATAACCTTAAAAAAAAAAAAAGGCTCATTTTATTATTAAGTGCTATTTAACTATTCTTTTCAGTATAATAGTCATTTACCAAATTCTATTCTCACCATTCTACCACTGATTATTTTTGTGGCTCAAAATTATATCTTTTTCTTTTCTGAACTCCCCTCCCCCACGTAGGGCTTAACCATGTCCTAAACAGGTAGGCATGTGAAAATCTATTTGTTTAATTAATGTTGAATGCTCTTTGGGAGCAGTTCTAATGGAGCTTTGTAAGTGTCCTCCAATTATTTATCTATAAGTTCTTAACAGTTCTCAAAATTTTCAACCAAAACCAATCCTAATAACAGAGGGTAATAAACAAGTACTTCAAGATGGACTGGGGTATGGATTAAAATGTCTATTCTCTAATAGCTCTAATTAAGCTAGTAGTGGTTACTGAGCACTGTCTTGGATTCTGAGATCCTTCAGGCCTCATGATCATAAACCATGATCAACTCATCTTGTCCACCCTTGTCTACTGTGATAGTAGAAAGTGGAGATACTCATTGTTTCATTACCAATATAGGGTTTGACCTAAGGAGCCCATTCACCCAAGAAAATTTTATCTAAAATTGCATTTGTTATTGTAATATTGCAAGAGTTTTGCACTTTACTCCATAATGTATCCATGTTTAAGTTTAAAAATATATTTTCAGAGCATCTGGGGAGCTCAGTCAGTTAAGCATCTGACTTTTGATTTTGGCTCAGATCATGATCTCACAGTTCGTGAGTTCAAGCCCTAAGTGGGGCTCTTCACTGCAGCATGGAGCCTGCTTGGGATTCTCCCTCCCTCCCTCCATCCCTCCCTCCCTCCCTCTCTCTGCCCCTCTCCTTCTCATGCTCTCTCTCTCTCTCAAAATAAATAAAATAAAACTTTACTACATCCAGGCACAGCACTACCTCATTTTGAGAAACACAACTACCATTTTCCTGCAGTATTTTGCTTTTGTGTCCTCCTAATAGCAACTAAAATATTACTCCTAGAATAGCCAGAAGTTTGTTTGTTTTTTTTAATTTTTTTTTCAATGTTTATTTATTTTTGGGACAGAGAGAGACAGAGCATGAACGGGGGAGGGGCAGAGAGAGAGGGAGACACAGAATCGGAAACAGGCTCCAGGCTCTGAGCCATCAGCCCAGAGCCTGATGCGGGGCTTGAACTCACGGACCTCGAGATCGTGACCTGGCTGAAGCCAGACGCTTAACTGACTGCGCCACCCAGGCGCCCCCAGAAGTTTTAAATATAGGACAGAATGGCACCTACATTGTAACAGTACTTAAGCATTTGTAAAATGATTTAATCTCATTTATTATTCACATTTTCAAGAATTTCAAATTCAAAAACATCAAATTATAATCATCTATCAACTAAAATCCTGTGAAACCTGTAAGTGAATTTTCAGTTTTCTCCAAAGTGGAAGTGTGATGCTAGAACACCAGCCAGAAATAATTCAGATAAATTTCTAACATACAATGCTAACATATTCTTCAACAGGATAAATGCTCCTGCTAAAATTACTGGGCATAATTACAATACTTGGTGAACACAAAAGCTGTCGTTCTCCTTACAAAATTCCTTAGAATGTAAATGTGTTACATTCTAACCACATCACCTGGGTCCACCTGTGACAAAAAAATTGTATTCAATGGTTTAGTGTTTCAATCAAAACAATTCTCTTCATCAAATGAAATTACAGGCCTACATTATTTCCATCCTAGTGGACTTTAGGCCAATAGGAATGAACATGTTATATAAAACTAAATTGCCAACCCATCACGCTTTAGATGATTAATGCTAAATACAAAACAGATCGCAAATTATCTTGTGAGATATTGCCATAGAAACTGTTCACCTTACCTCCCTTTAAAAAACAAACTAAATATACGATTGATACCGCCGCCCCTCTCCCCACCGAGGAACTTAGGGGCAGCAGGAAATGGTCTTTTCCGCAATACGGTCCAAGTTCATGAAAAAAATATATAAAGTCCTAGAAAGAAAACCTTTTCCAAGTGAGAGGGGCAGGAGCGGGAAGAAGGTAGAAGAGGGCTCAGGCGGTGAGACGCCTCGTTAGAGAAGGAAGATGTGAGACACCTGGGAGGGAGAGCCGAGCCCTTCACCCACCGTGGGCGGCTCCACACGCGAAGCCTTTGAAGAGCCAGCGGGGAGAAGCCCACTTGCTTTCGGTTTAAGAACAGAGACGTGGTGGCTAGGGTCGCCCTTCCTGGCTCCCGATGAAAAGACCCACGCCTACAAGTTCTCCCCAGCTAAAGCTATCCCCGCCCCTCGACGGCCTAGGAAAGAGGCGCCATTACGGGAATGAACGTCCCGGGACTCAAGGTCTCCAGTCTCAAGCTCCAGCAACACAACTCACCGGGATCCCCCGACCCAGTTCATCTCCCCGAAACGTCTGAAGCCCCAGAGGCTGGAAGCTCAGATGCCTGGGTTGTGTACGCAGCCACAACTTCTTCAGCCTCAGCCAATTTATTAGGCCTCGGCCACCTACTTCCGCCCCGCCCCAGGGCCGACGGCCCAGCCTCCCGACAGCCTCTGCGCCCAGGCTGGCTGCTTGTTAGCCTCCCGAAAGCCTCTGCGGTTTCTGCGGAGACAGTGGCCTGATAGGGCGGCAAGGGACCCTGTGGGAAAGCAGCCAGTCCGCCTAGGGGAAGAGGAATCAGCAGTTTTAACCGCTGAGGCAAGGGAAGCCTAAGTAAATGAAGTTTCGGACTGTGGCCACAGGGTTAGAGTTTCAGGCCACCGCCACCATAATTTCATTTAGTTCTATATTGGTCTCAGCCTTCTTTTTCAGATCAAAGATCAGACTTGGGGGAGAAAAAGAAGGCAAAGAGAAAGTTATAAGATTCCTAACCCTAAAGATAATGTTTGCATTCCTGCTTATCTATCACTCTGTATCCAGTTCCTTTAAATATCTTTCACATACGGTTTTAATATTCCGTAAACAGTTGTTTATTAGAAACATTGCACGTTGGTGATTTACTCTTCGGTACATTTTTATAAGTTTCTGAGAGTGATCAAAATTTTAGTTAAGCTGTAAAGGCCCAAAGACTCTCAACTTCTTAACGAAAAAATAACCTCAAAACAAAAATTGGATTTTGCTATTCATTTCTGTGTTATGTTTGTATATCTTCATAAAACATTTATCCTACAACCTGCTCTATGATATTTTGGCTGGAAACTAGAAATCTCTTGTCCCCCCAAAAATGCACAAAGTAATTCCACCCGTTCCCCAATTGTTAAGATCGTTTCCCAGAATTTAACCTAGGGAATATCTCATAATTTCAAATATAAAATATCTTCTATTAAGTCATTGGGAATAAATATTTAAATAGGATTACCTCCCAGGGTAGATATCTTGTTTAATGATATAAATACCAATTTTCATAATAAAAATTCATCAAAGTATATCTATTATTGGTTTGAATTAGACCGAGTGAATATGCCATTTCAGAACAAATCAATCTTCCACATTGTATAGCTGGTCATTCTCAGTAACTAAACCATACAGTTAAGTTAGAAGCAACGACCCAATGTTATTAGCTTTTCCTACTTTCAACATTTTTTGAACAGGAACAAATTGACTAAAAGGGTAAAATAACTTGCTAGAAGATTAACTGACTTTTGATATATTATTGTATGTGGAAAGGACATAAAGGAGTGGTTAACCAATTTACTAAAAAATCAAGAACTGGGAGCTGGATATAAACATCTCTTCTCCCTGACTAAAGTTACTGCTTTCCTTCCAGTCAGTCACAGGGAGGCAGTAGGAGTGGTGAATTACGCTAAGGAAAAATTAATCTAGGAGACACATCTTCAGACAAGATATTTTCTGGGTTTTCCTTCACAGCAAAAGACATTTCCTCATGAACTAATTATTCGGTGGTTATTTATAACAGCTGAAATGTTGACCTAAGATCTCATCTTCAGTGTTGTTTTATACCTCACATGAATAAGACTAGCATGATCAATAGATAATGAGTCAAACACAGTGCTATTTTAGGGCCAGTAGGGCAATTAGGTAATCTCTTGGGTCAGTAAACAGTTCAAGAAAGGAATACAGCACAGATGAAATACCACTTACCATTTGTTGAAAGGAAATCCATCTAAAATTCTTAAACCTTAATTTTATCTTTGTTACTAAAAATTACTTACTTTCTGGTGATTTACTATATAAACATACAACATATATATTATCTACAATATATATTGTTATTTATGTGTAGATGTCTTTATTATAAAAATCATTTCTGATGTTTTACACTTTTAAAGCATATAGTTTTATATGTTTTGTATATATCCTTGAATATATATAAGCATGGGAGTAGAATTTAAATGGTTTTAATTAGATCTGTACTTAAGAGGCTCAACATCAAGTCATATCTCACATTGACCTTTTCCCCAGTTCTAGTAACTGGCTTTCAACCTTCCTTATACCACAATTCTAGCAACCAAATTTCTATCTTATTTTCCTCATACCTAGTCTTTCGCTCCAAGACATTAAAACGTGTTCCTGCACCTCAGCGTCAGTATCAGTTGGTAAACTGACCTACCTACAATTAAGTGTGGGCCCATTTGGATCTCTAATGTTCTATGCTTCTAGATTCCCCCTGCACTGCTCCTTCTATACATTGGCTTGGCCTCCAGTGATGTAAGCCACTTGCCTCGATTGCCGGCTGCTTTCTGACCTACACATCCCTCTGTGTAGCATATTCTGCCTGGCTGAACATCCTCCTGTCACTTCCATTTAAGGTTACCCTGGCCCTCCACTTCTCCTGTCACAGTCAGGAGATGTGATATAAAGAATTAAAATTTATAAATGTAAGACAGCCTCATTTTGACACATGAAAAGCATGAGATTAGGAATAAAAGATGTTGAAAATAACCACCTTAACATTAGAATCTCTACATACAGACTTTGTAAATTTAAATGAAATGATTGTGCTGCTAATATGGCCAGCTATCAAAGAGACTTGCATGACTTTGCCACTCACATGTTAGTAAATTTGCTGAATTGAATGCAAACAAATGAAAAGAGACCTGTGATGATTCTTGGAATTAATATAGGTACATGGGAAAGTTAAGAATATTGTTACTTATAAAAGTCAGAATAGTTCTTTACTCACAGTAAAATGAAAATGAAAATCATTCAACACTGAGACAGGTTATATATTCTATCACAGAGGTTGGGAAACTTCTTCCAAAGGGGGTCAGATAGTAAATATTTAGGCTCTGTTTTATCTACCCAATTCTGTCACTGTAGCTTGAAAACCACAAACAATAAATAAATGGGTATGACTGTGTTCCAATAAAACTTTATTTCTGGATGCTGAAATAAAAACCTCATAAAAGTCTCACATCACAAAATATTATTCTTCTTTTGATGTATTTTTGACCACTTTAAAATGTAAAAACTGTTCTTGGCTCAAGGGCCAAATTTGGCTCACTGCTTGGGTTGTAATTTGCCAACCTCCATTTTAGTTTAATGCATATTTTCCCAGGCTTCCAGATGACTAGAAATGTGTATGTATGTTGTGTATGGGGGTGGATGGGGAAGCAAAAATGTTTTTGCATATTCAAGAATATACTCATCCTTACCAAAAAAAAAAAAAAAGGCTCTTTACATTTTTTTTAAATATGCAAAATTTTGCTTGGCTATTTAGCAGTTTAAGTCCTCCATTCGTGATGTAGAGAATTTTTTTAATGCTCTTGGTTATTATCAAATAACAAAAATGGAAGTGGGAAGTAATCAAATTATCTCAAAGCCTTAACAAAAGCTAGAAAAAGACAAAACAAACAAACAAAATCTCTTAAAAATAAGGTTCTCGAGAAGCTATTTCTACCATCTAACTGGGGTTGGATTCCCAAATGGTTAACTTTTGATTATAGAGTCACATACCTCCAAGTAACAACTATCTAAAGGACACAAGGAAGGAGATAGAAGTGAAACCTTGCACTCGTTTATTTAATAGTTACATTGTAAATAAATATGCTCCATTGCTAAAAATAGCCGTTATGGAGTTGGAAGATTTTTACTATAAGGACAAGTAAACATACGGATGGGAGTATAGCAAATAATTATTTTTTATACTACAGAAGACTTCTATTTACCAAAAACAAACAAACACCCCCCCCCAAACAAAACAAAACAAAACAAAAAACCCACAAAAAGGAATATCCTCAATTACAACTTGTCTGATAGGTTCTAGGACTTCATGTGGAATCACAGAAAAAAACAAAATGGGGGTTGGGGCAGCGGCACCAAAGATCATATCTAAGTATTTGATACTTTGTTTTTTCCAGTGGCCTCCACACTTGTCACTTTCTTTTCTCTCCATTTTACATTCATTCAATACTCTTTTCAGACTCTTTATGTTGACACTCTTGTCCCTCCTCCCCCATTTCCCTCGTTCCTTCTCCCTCATCTCGTTTTACAGCTCTTGAAAATCTCCCTTCCTTTTTGCTCTTCCCCTTGTGGTATCCACTAAAACCTTAGAGAAGAGACGTATATCCTGAAACTTCTGTGGGTTTCTAAGTGACGCTGAGCATGCTCAGTAGCAAGGGCAGGTTTTGTCGCCAGCAGCTGCCCTGATTCGACCTCTCCAAAAATAGACATTTAACTCTTTGAACTCCCGGTTAAGGATGTAATTCGTTTTGCTCTCTCCTCATTTTCAAGGTTCAAAGGGAGGCAGCGAGGCTTCCAAGGTCCCACCGCTCTGCCAGCCAATGAGGAGCCTGAGAGGGAGGAGCCTGGGGCGGCTTGGTGCAGCTTGAGCTTCTGAGAGATTCATCCCCGTAGATGCAGTGGAGTCTGAGGTCTGCTGCATCTGTCACAGCAGAACAAAATTAAAACAAAAACAAAAACAAAAACAACAGAAGAGGAGAAATGCTGCAGACTATGGAACGCTGTAGGACTTTCTGAAACATTTGCTGGGGATTCCCGCGGAGCATGATCTTTTAAAACCAATTCTTTTTGAAGCCGGTTTGGGTAACTGGGAAAATGACAAATATGCTAAATGCAGCAGCTGATCGGGTGAAATGGACCAGATCGAGTGCTGCTAAAAGGGCTGCCTGCCTGGTGGCTGCGGCATATGCTCTGAAAACACTCTATCCCGTCATTGGCAAGCGTTTAAAGCAATCTGGCCACAGGAAGAAAAAAGAAGCAGTTTACCCGGCTGCAGAGAACAGAGAAATACTGCATTGCACCGAGAACACTTGTAAAAAACCTTGTCCTGGAGTGAATGCAGATTTTTTCAAACAGCTACTAGAACTTCGTAAAATTCTCTTTCCAAAACTTGTGACCACTGAAACAGGCTGGCTCTGCCTTCACTCAGTGGCTCTAATCTCAAGAACCTTTCTATCGATCTATGTGGCTGGTCTGGATGGAAAAATCGTGAAAAGCATTGTGGAAAAGAAGCCTCGAACTTTCATCATCAAATTAATCAAGTGGCTTATGATTGCCATCCCTGCCACCTTTGTTAACAGTGCAATAAGGTACCTGGAGTGCAAATTGGCTTTGGCCTTCAGAACTCGCCTGGTAGACCATGCCTATGAAACCTATTTTACAAATCAGACTTATTATAAGGTGATCAATATGGATGGGAGGCTGGCAAACCCTGACCAGTCTCTTACTGAGGATATTATGATGTTCTCCCAGTCTGTGGCTCACTTGTACTCCAATCTGACCAAGCCTATTTTAGATGTAATCTTGACCTCCTACACGCTTATCCAGACTGCTACATCCAGAGGAGCAAGCCCAATTGGGCCCACCCTATTAGCGGGACTTGTGGTATATGCCACTGCTAAAGTTTTGAAAGCTTGCTCTCCCAAATTTGGCAAATTGGTGGCTGAAGAAGCTCACAGAAAAGGCTATTTGCGGTATGTGCACTCCAGAATTATAGCCAATGTTGAAGAAATTGCCTTTTACAGAGGACATAAGGTAAGATAGAAATTAAGGTGATGGGTGAAATGTGAGACTCTTCCAGCTGCCACTGCAGTGCTAGATACCATCTGTTGTACTGTCGATGGACCCACTTCTTTAGCGTTTTAGATTTCTATGACGTCTAAACCTGTATTGAAGTATAGGCTTCCTTACCTTTCCAGTTACAAGCTGTTAAAGAACTATGGAGTGCAAACTTTTCTAAAGTGTCATAAGAATAAGATATCCAACAATCTGAAAAACAGCCTGCTTAACCTCAGGTACCCAAATATGCTCAGAATTTTCTCTAAAGCATTTTCTTAAAACTAAAAATTCTAACTAGTCCTAGAGCATTAGAAGAAAATGTTTGTTTGGAAACTAAGTAAACACATTTCCATTGGGATGGAAAATTTAGGATGGTATTCTTGTTGTTGTTGTTGTTCTTTTGTTTTTCAAGAAGGGGGAAAAAAAACAAACCCAATGCTTTTACATGAAAGACAAGTTTGACAATTTTGCCTGCCTGGTCAATGGACTGACTTCAGTCCTAAGAATTGCAGGAGAATGTGTCTCACAAATAGCATTTGCATTACTATTAGTTACTGTTCAGTACCATATTTTGACACAAATAAAAAGAGGCAGTGAAATGAAATTTTGTCTAGCTTTCAGGGAAAAGCTAAGATTAGAGAAGTAATGAGGATGAGAAAAAGAGTTCCAGAATGTTATTTTTAAATATTAAAGATTTTCAACATGAAGCAGATCCCTAAAATAGTTAGCCTAATTACATAAGCAGGCAGTGCATTAAAGTAACTTCAGAATATTAAGTATGATGGAAATTTTTAAGGTGATGAATCTGAAATCTTAACACAAATGACTTCACAAATGAAATATTAAGGAATTCTAAAATTGAAGATGGTATTTTAATTACCAAGCAGCATTATTTAATTTTTGAAGCATCATCAATTATCAAAATACTTTTAAAGTAACAGCAACCTGAAGAAGAAAATTTAAAGCAAATTTAGGACTTTTACTGCCACTTGAAAATTGGTCTCATGCGTTATATTAATCATACTGATTGGTCATTCCTCTTGAATCATTGAACTCAGTGATGTAAATTATAGCATGTTGTAGGCTTCTTGCATTTATGACAAAATCCAGTAAATTGAGTTAGTTCAAAAATGGAGTCTAATTACACGTATATGTGTCACATCTTTATTTTTAGGTATTTTTGGTGTGATCAAGAAAGATAAGGTTCTAACATTGCTTATTCATGTCTTACAGGATATTATTTAATCTTAACATCTTATATATATAATTTTGAAATCATAATTGTAAATCAGTTATATGTATTTTATACTTAATATTCTATTGACTTGAGTATCATGGTTTTTTAAAAATAATACAGGTGTGACCAAAATTAAAAAATAATGACTAATTCTGATAGTGATCTATATTTATTCATTGTTAGATCGTAGATAATAATATCCTAAGTAAAACAAAATAATATGTACTTATCTTTTTAAAAAGTCCTCAAACATACAGTATTTAATTTTATAGCTCATGCTGAGTTAATTCTTATCTCTGTTTCCCTCCATAGGTAGAAATGAAGCAACTCCAGAAAAGTTACAAAGCTTTAGCAGATCAAATGAACCTCATCTTATCCAAACGTTTGTGGTATATCATGATAGAGCAATTCTTGATGAAGTATGTTTGGAGCAGCAGTGGACTAATTATGGTGGCTGTACCTATTATCACTGCAACTGGCTTTGCCGATGGTGGTAATGGCATTTATGCTCAATCTCAACTATATGTTTAAGATTATTTCTCTTGAAGGTGTCACTGCTGGTTTTGTGTGAGTGAAACTGTGTATATAGTCATTATTCTATGGTCATTTATTGGTCAGAAACAATGGCAGACTTTGCAACATCCAATAATAAGACCAGCAATATGAAAAGAAGTGTCTCAAAACACCTTTCTAGTTCTGAGATATTTCAGAGATCTCTGATGCAGTGTTTCTGGAAGTTGACCTTGAGCAATCTTAATTATTCTGCCTAATACAAAATGATTCCCTAGTTTGCACTTAAATTCAAAGCAAATTAATACCTTCAAAAAGAGTATTATACAAGTTTTCCGCATGTGTTGTAAACTTCAGTTCTGAACATCCTATGCATTTAGTCTATAGATATTCTATAACTGGATTAGTCCTGATTTGTGATTTTAAGAACTGGTTGACTACATGAAGGAACCAGGAATATTGTTTCAAGGAGTGTTTCATGCCATAGAGCAAGGTCTTCTCTACTTGTAGGTAATGTAGATAATTTCCTCGGTAGCATGATTTAGTGGCATTGTGGAAGTAGGAGTTGGCAAGTTGCAGGCATCTAATTCTATTCTATCACCATCTCAATGGTTTTTGCCAACATTTTCATCCTTTGGAATAAATGAAAAATATAAGGGCAAGAAGGACAACATTAAAATGTTGTGTAATACCTAAGATGGGAGTTTGGGTTGTAATTGGCAGGGACAGGAGGGAATTGATTAAAGAAGTATCATTCTCTGCTCTTCCACGATATAAAATATTCCCCTTCCTCTTTAGAAACCACTCGACCAAAATGGGCCTTGGTGTTGAAGGCACTAGAGAAAAGCGTGGGCTTTTAGTAAGACAACTCTTGGCTTTCCCTCTTCTTGCCTGCATCCTCTTAGTCATGTTAATTAAACATTCTAAAACTCAATTTTCTCATCTATAAAATGAAAATCAGAAGCACTACTTCAGAGAATTGTGAGACTTTAGTAAAATAATGTTTTTACAGTACAGAGCATACTCTTGATGTTCTTGATACATGGTGATAAATTATTACCTAGAAAACAAAAGGCAACACTAAGAATAAATAGTATAACAGAATATAGTGTAACAGAATAGTTACAGTTATTTTTGGTATGGAATTGAGAATCAATAGTTATTCATTGGAAGTCGTCTAATAAAAACAAGTACAAAATTACCTTTTCTTTAATGTTTTGAAACAGTGCTTCAATGCTTTAACCAATTCTTACAAAAATAGTTGTCAAATTTGGGTCATTCTTAACCTAAAATTGTTCACTTTAGTAAATTTAGATTTGTCAATTCCTTGTGATGAGTGCTATACATATACCAAATAAACTCCACAACTTAACTGTCTAATAGCCAGTGCATTTAGACTGCTAGGGAAAGTGACTTTTATCTGTTTTAAAATTTTATTAAAAAATCATTTTAATAAGTTTATATTGAAAAAGGTATTGTTAGTAATAATATTTTTAGACTTAATCCTTCCGTAATGAAATAAAATAAATTACTTTTCAAAAGAGTATTAGAGAAAAAAAAGACACTTCAAAACCTATGGTCTTAGGATTAATTTTACTAAGAAACTTGACAAAATTATCAGATATTTGTAGTAAGTCTATTTAAATGTAGGGGTATTTTTAAGGTTTCATATATGAGGAATATTAGAGACAACCCCAATGATGAGATAATGGTGTAGTTCTATTAGTCCTTAGAAGCATTGGTCTTATTAGAAAACCCTGGAGTATTCAACAAAGAACAGAGAAAATGCAGCTATTAGTGGGTGACAAATTAACCCTACAGAGACCAGTTGGAAGTAAACAATGTATGCAAAGAATCTAACAATCTTACTTTCATAGGTGATGTAATAAGATATTTAAAAATAAACCCTATAAATTCTAAAACATGCCTTATTAAACTAAAGAAACAACATTAAAATTTTAAATAGAAATTATGATAATGATAGCATTTATGCAAATGAACAAAGTAATTCTCAAAGCTTCTTTTCAAATTTTTTTTTAATGCTTATTTATTTTTAAGACAGAGAAAGACAGAGCATGAGCAGGGGAGGGGCAGAGAGAGAGAGGGAGACACAGAATCTGAAAAAGGCTCCAGGCTCCAAGTTGTCAGCCCAGAGCCCAATGCAGGGCTTGAACTCACAAACCATGAGATCAGGACCTGAGCCGAAGTCGGACGCTTAACCGACTGAGCCACCCAGGTGCCCCTTAAAGTTTCTTTTAAAAGAAAATTTTATACAAAGAGAAGCAATATGACAATTAAATAGACAAAAAATGAATTCACAGGTCAACATTATAAGAGTATGCTTCCACTGGGTGTTGTATGGAAACCAATTTGACAATAAACTTCATATATTGAAAAAAAAGAAAAAAAAAGTATGCTTCAATATTTTCTGTAACTTCTAAAGTTACTGTATGATGCTTATAACGTTTATATGTATATTTTTACTAAATGTACTTGACCTACAATGATTTAACACACAAAAATATTAGCTTACCATTTTACTCAGACAAAATTATTTATCTATTTTTTTAATGTTTATTTATTTTTGACAGAGACAGAGTGCAAGTGGGGCATGGGCAGAGAGAAAGGGAGACACAGAATCTGAAGCAGGCTCCAGGCTCTGAGCTGTTAGCACAGAGCCCAATGCGCGGCTCGAACTCATGAACCATGAGTCATGACCTGGGCCAAAGTCAGATGCTTAACTGACTTAGCCACCCAGGCGCCCCTATTTATTTATTTTTTTAGATAATGACATAGCTTTGAGCCCTTGGGTCTTGGAATTACATACCCTATATTCTACTCTTGTCTTTAATCTTAATTTACACTTATGCCCTGCATTGCCCTTTATGTTAGAGATGAATGAAGTACATGATACTGTATATTTTAAAACAAAAAGACATGAAAAGAAATGGGTGAATAAGAGAGGAATGGCAGGCGTGCCTAATTGTCTGTCGGTTAAGCGTCTCGCTCTTGATTTCAGCTCACATCATGATCTCAGAGTTCATGGGATCCAGCCCCAAGTTGGGCTCTGTGCTGACAGCACAGAGCCTGCTGGGGATTCTCTCTCTCCCTCTCTCTCTACCCTTCTCTCACTCACTTGTGCTCTCTCTCTCAAAATAAATAAACTTTTTATAAAAAGAGAGGAATGACAAAGAGAAAAGGAGAAAAAGTAGGATAGAGAAAAGATAGAATGAAGAAAGAAGCAGGCCACTGCTCAAATTTTCACTCTGCTGTTTAATACTTAACCATCCTTGAGAAAGTTACATAAGCTTTCTATGTCCCAGTTTTCTCATCTTAACTATAGGGATAAGAATATATATCTTACAGAGTTGTTATGAAATTATATGTAAAGTATTTAATGTGCTTTGAAACAGTCCTTGGCAACAAACAGAGGGTTACTGGAAAGGTTGTGGGAGGGGGGATGGGCTCAATGGGTAAGGGGAATTAAGGAATCTACTCCTGAAATCATTGTTGCACTATATGCTAACTAATTTGGATGTAAATTAAAAAAAGAAAATTAAAAGAAAAAAAAAAAAGAAACAGTCCTTGGCAAATAGTAAAAGCTTAGGTGGAAGCAATTGTTAATATTTATTATATTCTTAACATGTGGGCACTGGAGTCAGATTTTCTGGGTTCAAATGCTGGCCCTTTTGCTTACTAGGTAAAGCTGTGACTACAGGCAAATCATTTAACTTTTTTGTGCTTCAATTTTCTCATTTCCAAAATGGGGGAAATTATAGCAGGGTTGTTATGAGGATTAAAACTGACATACGTAAAACTTAGAATATTCCCTGCCTCATAAGAAATGGTCAATAGATGTTTGCTGGCATGGTTCTCATAGTTAAAGGAGCAAAGCATTTGGAAATGATTAGGAAATCAGAAGTATAGGAGCACAATTTTTCTTTCTTCCTTTCTTTCTTTCTTTTTTTTTTTTTGGAGGAGAAAAGGAAAATAGTTCTGCAGTAGTTTTGTTATACCATTTACTTACAGCTTTAAGTGAAATCTTCTGGTAAGGGCAGGATTATGTTTATGTTCAAGTTCCCATTACAAAATTGCATACAGAATCATGCTATTTCACATCGGAAGAGGAGCTTCCAAGTCATCTATTCTGGAGCCCCAGAATTGCCTACGTTCACACAAATGGTTAGTGGAAGCACTAAGGATGGAAGGCACTCCATAATTCCTAGTGCGCTATGTTTTCCCCCGTCACCATGTGGCCTCCATATTAGATACTGGAACTTGCTCTAGAAGGGATTTAACTTGGTTTGACACTAAGTAATCATGTGGCCATATGGTTGAAAAAGAAGCACTGATATAGTTAATTATGTATATTTTCTATTTTATTTTTTAGAGGATATTCCTTTTATCTGGTGTCAAAAGAGAGATTGAAATGCTATGAAGAAAATCTCCAATTTTTTTTATTTTAACTTCCAGTGTAGTTAACATACAGTGTTATATTAGTTTCATGTGTACAATATTGTGATTCAACAATTTCATACATCACCCAGGGCTCGTTATGACAAGTGCACTCCTTAATCCCCAGCATCTATTTCATCCATCCCCCCCAACTACCTCCCCTCTGGTAACCATCACTTTGTTCTCTATAGTTAAGAGTTTGTTTCATGGTTTGTCTCTCTCTCTCTCTCTCTTTTTTTTTTTTACCTTTGCTCATTTATTTAATTTCTTAAATTCACATATGAGTGAAATCATACAGTACTTGTCTTTCTCTGACTTATTTCGCTTAGCATTTTACTCTCTAGCTCCATCCATATTGTTGCAAGTGGCAGGATTTCATTCTTCTCTTATGGCTGAATAATATTCCATTGTGTGTACATACCACATCCAGTCATTAATCAATGGATACTTGGGCTGCTTCCATGATTTGGTTATTGTAAATAACGCTGCCATAAACATAGGAATGCATGTATCCCTTTAAATTAGTGTTTTTGTATTGTTTGGGTAAATACCCAGGAGTACAATTACTGGATTATAGGGTAGTTCTATTTTCGGTTTTTTGAGGAACCTCCATACTGTTGTCCATTGTGACTGCGCCAGTTTGCATCCCCCCAAAAGTATAAAAGGGTTCCTTTTTTCCACATCCTTGCCAACACTTGCTTTTCTTGTGTTCAGATTTTAGCCATTCTGATGGGTATGTTGTGATATCTCATTGTAGTTTGGACTTGCATTTCCTCCATGATGAGTGATTTTTGAGCATCTTTTCATATGTCTGTTGGCCACCTGGTATCATCTCAATTTTTTAATGTTATAGGCCCCTTTTCTTCTGTTTGTATCAAGAACAGTTCTGGGCAAGGCCAAAGAAAGCTACTTCAGTTCTCTCCTACCAGATCTTATCACAGGCATATAACAGGGAAGCTGGCTTCTAGGCCACTAGCACTACCGGTAGTATCTGCCTGTTGGTAGTCTGCTAGTGTAAGGCGGCAGAGCAGAAAGAGCAACTGACAGATACTGCGCTTAAGAATTGAACTAAACTCTATCATCACCTAGTAACATGGGTGATGTTTTTTATTCCTAAAATGTACCTCCCACAAAATCATAGTTATAACTCCTGTTGTGTTAGTGTCTCATATTCTAATGTCAAATCATTGGAATATAATTTTATATTATGGGTCAATTTGGATGTAATTCCTCTCCTGTTGACCAATTTATTGTAACAATAATTACCAAAACATAAGAAAGACATACTTTTTGGGGCGCCTGGGTGGCGCAGTCGGTTAAGCGTCCGACTTCAGCCAGGTCACGATCTCGCGGTCCGTGAGTTCGAGCCCCGCGTCGGGCTCTGGGCTGATGGCTCAGAGCCTGGAGCCTGTTTCCAATTCTGTGTCTCCCTCTCTCTCTGCCCCGCCCCCGTTCATGCTCTGTCTCTCTCTGTCCCCCAAAAAATAAATAAACGTTGAGAAAAAAATTTATAAAAAAAAGAAAGACATACTTTTTTAGCTGTAATTAGCTATGCCTTTTACATAGCTATAATTTTTAAAGTATAACATACATGCAGTAAAGGACCCAATCATTAGTGTACCACTCAATGAACTGTCACAAAGTTAACAAATATAAATAATTACCACTCCCAAGAAATAGAAACTTACCTACATCCCAGAATCCCCCATGCTCCTTGCTAGTTTTATTCCCATCTTCAGCCCCCTGTCCCCAGTCCCACTTACTCCTGTTCCCAGTATGCCCCAGTAAAGGCAATTATTCTACTGACCATTCATTAGTGTTTGCTGGGTTTGAAACTTGTATAAATAGTATCAAACAGTACACATAGGAGTTCTAGTTGCTCCACATCTTTGTCGATGTTTGATGTCAGTCTTTTTCATTTTAGGCATAGTGGTAAATCACTGTGGCCTTAGTTTGCATTTCTCTGATGACTAATGAAATTAAGCACTTTTTTTTTTTTTTAACATTTATCTATTATTGAGAGACAGAGAGACAGAGCATGAGCAGGGGAGAGGCAGAGAGAGGAGGAGACACAGAATCCGAAGCAGGCTCCAGGCTCCAGCTGTCAGCACAGAGCCGGAGGCAGGGCTTGAACTCACAAACCGCGAGATCATGACCTGAGCCTAAGTCAGACGCTCAACTGACTGAGCCACCCAGGCCCCAAGAGATTAAGCACTCTTTATTTGTTTATTGGCCATTTGGATAGCTTTTCTTTTTTAAAAAAATTTTTAGTGTTTATTTTTGAGAGAGAGCGTGCGCGTGCGTGCGCGTGTGCATGAGTTGGGGGAGGGACAGGGAGAAAGGGAGACACAGAATCTGAAGCAGGTTCCAGGCTCTGAGCTGCCAACACAGAGCCTGACACTGGGCTCCCAACTCATGAGTAAGTTACTTTGGTTTTTTTCATTTTAATTATTATTCTTTTCTTGTTTCTTTATGTTTAATGTTTATTTTTGAGAGAGAAAGAGAGAGACAGAGCACAAGTAGGGGAGAGGCAGAGAAAGAGAGAGAGACACAGAATCCAAAGCAGGCTCCAGGCTCTGAGCTGTCAGCACAGAGCCCGATGTGGGGCCCAATGCAGGGCTCGAAGTCACAAACCTCGAGATCATGACCTGAGCTGAAGTCGGACACCTAACCAACTGAGCCACCCAGGCACCCCAGATAGCTTTTCTTATGAAGCGCCAATAAGTTTTTTGCTCACTTTTAAACTGACTTTTCTGTTTTTTTCTTATTGACTTGTAAAAATTCTTGTGTACTCTATAATGTGACTTTTGTCAGACATACACACACACAATCTTAAATATCTTTTCCCACTCTATTCTTACCTTTTCAGTCTCTTAATAGTGTGTAAGAGAAGTTCATTTTAACAGTTCAGTTTATCAATCATTTTTGTGTGTATGGTTAGTGATTTTATGTCTTATTCAAGAAATATTTGCCTAATCCAAGGCCATGAAGATATTCTCCTACTTTATCTTCTAGAAAATTATTGGTTTTTCATTTCATATTGAGATCTTCAATCCAATTAGAATTGATATTTTATACAGTGTGAGGTAGGGAAAGACCATAAGGTTTTGCTGAGATTTGTCAATATGATAAAGATAAAATTCAAGCGGAAAGAATTAAACTCAGATTATAAGTCCAAAGAAAAAAGTATGGAGGAATAACCTACTATTTTAGTTTTTAAAAAATTAACAGACTTAGGGTGCCTCGGTGGCTCAGAGTCACCTGCTGAGAGTCCGATCCTTGATCTCAGCTCAGGTCTGAATCTTAGGCTCGTGAGTTGAAACCCTGCTTTGAGGCATGAAGCCTACTTAAACAAAAAATTAATAGACTTAATTTTCTTAGAGCAGTTTTAGGTGTACAGAAAAATTGAGCAGGAAGTACAAAGAGTTCCAAATAAATATCCAGTTTCCCTCACAGCTTCCCCTATTATTTACATCTTGTATTAGTGTGGTACATTTGTTACAACTGATGAACCAATATGCACACATTATTAACTGAAGTGCATCGTTTACATTAGGATTTATTCTTAGCGTTGTACAGCTGTAGGGTTTTTGACAAGTGCATCATGACATAACCTTAGTTTTTAAATTTTTTCTCACCTTTGCAGTGAATAACAGATGTCACCATCTTTCAATATATACTTTTATTTGCAGAGCTGAAAGGTTGAAGTAAAATGAGCAAATAATGTTAAATATTACATCCTTAAATGAGAAACATTTGACAAAATATTTAAACTATTTGGTGAGGAAAATAAAATGTGTTGACCTATGATACAAAATACGTGAGTGCCCTAGGTCATGAATTTATATTCTGCCACTAAGGAAATGGCTTTTTCATAGAAGTTATGCAGTTGGCTGTTGTATGCATGACAAAATACTACTGGCACTGTCCTCATAGTACCTGCCAAAAAACAACCAATAGAATAAAAGTCAAATGAAATCTGTCCACAGCTATTTGTAATTTTGTTGCTAAAAGCATGAAGAAAACCCAGTAAGCACTAATCTGCCAAATCAACATGGAAAGTACCATGCCGTATCAAGCACAAATCCATCTGTGCTAGTGTTTTTCCTTGTTAACAGAGGCTGTTGCTGAAAGCTGCTACTCAAACCCCTTTTAACCTAAATTCATGAAATTCCATAATTATTTTAGATCATCAGCCAGATTCTCTATGAGCCAAACCTATTCTTAGAACTTTAACTGATATAGCAATTCATTATTTTTGTAGCTTGCTGAGAACCCTTCTGTAATTTTTTGTGGCTATCTGAATTTTATCACATTTAAATGTGTTAAGAATATCTACATTCTGTTCCCAGTCTATTTATCCAATCACATCCTTCACTCCTCACTTCTACCAGCACTCAAAGCCTTTCTTTTTTCATTCTTCAAGGAAACTAACTTCAAGGGACTAATGGTAGTTCTGTAAAGCAGTGATTAACAGTAGGGCCAGGAGGGACCATATTGGATTGTCTCCATGGACACATGGTGATTCTGATATTCAAGTGAAATCTGTGCCTGCCACCACCCATTCTGTAACATGAGCAGGCTATTTATCATCCAATTGGCATTGCTTGAAATTTCCCTTCTCTGTGCCATTACTTATGCTGTACTTGTGATTTCTTAATTGTACATAGTCTTCAAGGCCTCTGTCACAGTCGGCTGCTCCGTGAAACATTTCCTGTGTCTTGCAGCAAGAACTGATTTTTGCCCTCTCCAAACACCTCACACTAACTCTTGTCATAGGCTACCCTGCATACTTATTTAGGAACTTGTCTTCTGTCTCCTACCAGACTGTAAGTCCCCCAAGGAAAGAGTCTGAAAATCACATTTATCCTTGCATGTCATATAATACTGTGCCTAATTTCTTAACACATCTAGTTGTTTAGTAAATATCTGCTGAGTGAATTTTACCTTATATTATGCATGGAACCCTTTCAAACTCAGCTGAGCTGTCTATGAGCAAGTAAAGGTAAAAGTATTTGGTAGTCCTAGCAGGGCACAAGTTAAATATTTGCACTGTTGTAGAAAACAAAACACAAAAAATGAAACAAACAAACAAACAAACAAAAAAACACTTTACACTGAGATAAAACAGAGAGAAATATATATCAAAATGGGCCTATGGCTATCTATAGCATTCTAATACTTTCATTAATTTATAGTATTTAATTTAGAACTTTGGAGATAATTTATAGAGAATCCTATAGATGATGGGAAATATAAAGTAATGACTGGGGAGAACAATTTAGAAGAATAAGACTAAATTGAGTACATACGCAATAATAACCAGAGAAAGTAATCACCGCCAACACTTAGAGCACTTATTATCAGCCATGGATTAGACTAATACTTCATTTGTATCTCACCTTTAAACCTCACAACAATCCTTTGAGATACAATTGTTTAAGATAGTAGTATGAATTCTCTCATTTACACATGAGAAAATAGGCATGAAGAAGGTCATTGGCTTGTTTTATTTCTCTTACCATTTGTCATTAAGTAGTAGAGCCTGCATTCAAACCTAGTCTACCTCCTACTCTTGACCGTAATTCTGCTTTGACAGTAATTTAGGATGTTCATCCATGTATCCATTTATTCATCCATGCATTCAATACACATTGAGGTGTATTCTGTGCTGGACACTCTGCTGAGTACTGGGAATAAAGAGTAAAAAACAGTCTTGACTCTTAAGGAGCCTATAGTTTATTAGAAAAGGCAGATGAGGGTTTCCAGGGAAATCTCTTCTAACGAGTTGACTTTCTTAAAGAAAGAGCTAGGCAAAAAAAGGAAGGGAAGTGTAGTAAGTATATATATTAATGGTATATATACCATTTCAAGTGGTATATGCAAATACCAAAGAATAAACAGAATTTTGTATGCTTGAGGTGAATGGAATATTGTATGTTTGAAGTGCTGTAGGTACAGTTTGGGTGAAACATATAAACTAAGTCTAGATTATGAAGATCAGCTAATTTACATTTCTATTGAAGGAATCACCCTAGAAATACTTGCTTATATTCCAGTTATTACTAGTTTATTGAACAAATCACTAGCATTTTACTGCGTAACTCTATGAAGGGCTGAATGTTGAATTTGGAAAGGTTTGAAAAAATGCTAAATGAAAATAGTCTTAATTGGTAATTTAATTGCTCTAACTCTCTCCTAAAAAAATAATGAAAGGAAGCTTTAAATAAAATCTGGTACAAATACTGTATTTTCAATAATTCATTAAATTTCTAGAAAATTGCTGATATTAATGAAAAATTTACACGTGGGTTTTTTAGTCACCATTTCATTTGTAAAAATGAAATAGTTACTTGAAAAAACTCAATAGTTTTGTAATTTGCTTTTAGATCTAGAAGATGGCCAAAAACAAGCTATGGTTAGTGAACGGACAGAAGCCTTTACTACTGCTCGAAATTTATTGGCCTCTGGAGCTGATGCTATCGAAAGGATTATGTCGTCATACAAAGAGGTACTTGCATATCTTGTTTTCAATTTGATTAAAATAAAATATTTGAAAATCAAGAAAGATGTAAATTATCAGATATACTTAGCATTTTGAAAGCATCTTTTCTCTACTAAAAATTCCTAAAACTGTAATCAAGATAAAGGGCAGCAACTCCTAAGTGTTTTGATGCTAATACTATTTGAGTTTTACACTCTCAATTGAAACTCCCCTTTTTCTTTCTTTTTTTTTTTAATGTTTATTTGTTTATTTTGAGACAGAGCGAGTAAGTGCACAAGGAGGGGAGGGGCAGAGAGAGAGAGGGAGAGTGAGAATCCTAAGCAGCCCCAGCCCTATCAGCTAGAGCCTGACTTAAAGGCTTGATCTCAAGAACAGTGAGATCATAAACTGAGCCCAAATCAAGAGCAGGGCGCTCAACCAACTGAGCCGCAGAGGCGCCCCTAGTATGACATATCTGTTTTTAAAAAAAAAGTCTATTAGGTGTGGATTCTGGAACCAGAGAACCTACATTTAAAAGCTTACTCCAGTATTTACAAATTATGTGAACTTGATCAAGTTCCTTAACCTGTCTGCATTTGTTTCCTCATATGTGAAATGGGGATAATGACGGCATTGATTTTGTAGGGTTGTTGTGAGTCAATACATGTAGAATATTTAAAACAACAGGGGCATCTGGGTGGCTCAGTCGGTTAAGCATCCAAGCTTTGGCTTAGGTCATGATCTCATGGTTCGTGAGTTCAAACCCTGTGTGGGGCTCTTACTGACAGCTCGGAGCCTGGAGCCTGCTTCAGATTCTGTGTCTCCCTCTCTCTCTCTGTCCCTCCCCTGCTCACTCTCTGTCTCTCTCTGTCTCTCTCAAAAATAAATAAACATTAAAAAAATCATAATAATTATAAAAATAACACATATTAAGGAATTCAATCACTGCTAGCCAATAATATCATTTATATACTTTGCAAACTTGTACTCATCGTTCATGACAAGTCAAGCCTCACCAACCGCATATAAAATCCTCTTGTGATTCCACCTTCTTCCCCACCTTCCTTGCAGAGTCTGGGTCTTCCTTCTCCGTGTCCCAGTAAATCTGATGCTTTACCACATTACAATTGTCTATCTGCTCACCAGACCCTGAGTGGAAAGCATTAACTTACTCATCTTTGCAGTCCTAATCATTTTAATACTTGGAATATTGTATGTGGTCAAGAAATGTTTGCTGAAAGAATGGTATTAAGACCTGAAGATGTCACAGTGTTAAAATTAGAAATTATTTATTTCAGATATTATGTAATATTCCCATGATTAATCATTTTCACCATTAATTTACTCTTTTGGCTTTTGTATCAATATGAATCACCAGACCATCATTATAAATTTATCTGCCTATTAAATCAGCCTTGAATAGACCATATAAAAGAGTAAGAAAGTTTGTGATTTGCTGACAAAAGTTTTCAGTGTCATTCAACAACTGATTTATTGAAAGGATTTTTTTTTTTTAAAAAGTAAAACCGATTGTTTAGGGTCATATACCAAAACAACTCAGCTTTAAATTTTCTTTTCAAATAATAATTTTGATAATGTGTACATCGTTTTTAAGATAGGTTTTTGATGTAATAAATCATTTATTAAAATTAAATGACAAATCAAAGTTTTACGCATCTCATATTAAAATACTTTGCTACCTAAGTCACAGAAAGAAATTGACTAGTTTTTTCTACATTGTATCCAGTACAAGAAATAATTTCATTTTGCTTTATTTTCCCTGAATATACTTGGGATCATAGAATGTTCACATCTAAAGAATCTTACCATTGCTGTAACAGCACAAGCAAGAACCATGTGTTCTCTCTGCTGGTTCCAGAAGAAACAAGATTCCTCTCTAGAGTAAGAGTCCTAGGGCAAACTCCGTGCCTTGTATCCCAAAGTAATTTGTCAACAGTCATATGCTCACTCTGCCCACTCCACCTTGCATTCTAGCGTATTAACTCATTGCCTCTTGCCTTTCTTTAACTGACCCATACATTTCATTTTGGATTTTTTCCTCTATGCAAATACATTTACCTGAGTTTCTTTTGAATCTGTATGTTGTTAATTCTTGGCTCTGTTTTGCTCCACTTGGGGACTCAAGGGATTCTTCTAGATAACATTTTAGAAATTACCGATTAAATAGTTACATTAATATACAGAAATGAAATACTAAATACAGACGTCTCACATAGTAGAGACGTGTGCTAGAAGGCTATAGATAACTATCCATACTCATTTACGGCTTAGGTTTTGCACACACATAAATCTTACACAAATGTCAGCATTGTTGTATTATTCCACAATTTATTAGTGACATGCCTTGCTTGTTGGTACCAATTTCCTAGTAAATATTCCCATAAGGGAATGGTTTTTGTGCTTCTCTTTGCACTGAGAAAGGTGGTCTTGACAGGAGATGAGTCACCTTTCACATTACCCTGATAACAACAAGGTGTTATTTTAATAGAAAAACAGCAAGGGATTCAACCTAAATTGGACAACTGGCAGAATAAGAGCAAGGCACCATTCTACTGAGCCTTAGGGACTAAAACAGAGATTTATCTCATTTTTAATCGCACCCAGAATAAAAGTCAGATTTAATGTTTTTCTTTGGGCATGTAAATCATGTTTGGCTGGAAAAGAAGCTGAACTATGGGATTTGGACTGAAAAGGATTTGAAGCTTTTCACTGAGCTCACTTCCCGTATTGATATCCTCTGACAGGAGTGTTTTCTTTGGCGAAGCTTAGGAATTTTGACAATCAATTTGACTTAAAAACATTCATTTCATAATAAGGAAAAAAAACCCCCTATTTTTCTTATATTTAAAATCTTCCATTTTAAATTGAAAAAAGATATCAAAACAAAGGATTGTTATTTCATTGAATGACGTTAAGCTTTTCACAAAATTTCTAATTTTCTGGAAATAAAATTTGTCATGTAAACAGGAGCCAAATCAGAAATTTGATTGAAAGATTTTAAGCCTCACTAACATTCTGAAATCTTTACATTTTATTTTGAACACTCACTTGAATGAATAATTTTTTATGGGTTTTATAATTCCAATCAAATTTACATTGACACTGTGTTATTTTGCTCTCTTGGTAAGCCTTTTCTGTTATTTTTTATCACTAACAGATGTATTATTTTTTTCACGTATTATGAAATAAGATCTTTAATATTAAATCAAGAAGCTAATAGATTGCATATTTATTTAAAAGTCTATCTGGAGTATATTAACTCTATTTTATCTCTGTGCTGATTTTAGATCACAGAATTAGCAGGCTATACTGCTCGAGTGTACAATATGTTTTGGGTCTTTGATGAAGTAAAAAGAGGCATTTATAAGAGAGCTGCTGTCATGCAAGAGTCTGAAAACCATAGCAAGAATGGAGTTAACATAGAATTACCCCTCAGTGACACATTGGAAATCAAAGGTATTAAAGCAAATGTTTTATATTTTCCTCTTTTGAAATGCTTACTTTATCAACAGAACCAAAATTTTTTAGAAGATCACTGTTATTAGTTACCAAGAGCTAATATTTACTTATTTAAACAACTATTCCTAAAGTTAGTGTCACAATTTGAGGAGTGGTGACTAACATTACCAAGAAAAAATTATGCTATTTTATTTAGAACAAATTTCTAAAATTATTTTTAGAAACTGAACATATGGCAGGATGAATTGTTTGCTTTTAAAATTCAAATACAGAATTAGAGCTAACATTTTATTGTTCTTCATTATTCTATATTTTTTAACTTAACTTTAATTATCACATTTTTAAAAATTGTGTTATTCCACACCTTAATTCTCTTATTGCAGCATTGTATTTTTTCTGTAGGGAAGGTTAATTTAGTGAAATAAACAATTATAAAGAATATAGCTAGGTTATATCAGATAGAGTTTATCTCATTATGCTCTCATTATGATGTTGACATTAGATTATTGTACAATGTTTCTGAGAAATATTTTCCAAATATATGTGTCAGAATGTCCAAATTTACATTAAACCTCTTTTGAGATGTAGATACAACATATACTAGCTTTTATAACTTAAACTATTCCTTAACTTTTAGGAAGAGTTATTGATGTGGATCATGGAATTATTTGTGAAAATGTTCCCATAATTACACCAACGGGAGAAGTGGTGGCTTCCAGGCTAAACTTCAAAGTAAGATGATATTCAAGAATCTTCTGATTGTTGCCATCACACTAATACAAAACAACTCAGAATTCATGTACCTTATGTTAAGTACTTGGAGGAGCATATGGAAAGGAGGGGAAATCAAGAAAGGTATGCATAGTGGCTCAATTACAGAAGCAGTTCCTCAGAAAGCAAAGAGAAAGAGAAATTTGATTTCTACTGCTTTTTTGCCGGGGTGAAAATCAAAATTTCTCAGTGCACTGAGGGCCCATACAAGGTAACTTTTGGGAACAATAGAGAAATTCCTCAGAAATTAATATCTGGAAAAAGATTTTAATTTTTTCCTTATACGGATTACTCAAAATATACAAGCCTATGTTGTAATGTATTTACTAAAATATAAGGAAGAGGTCATTAGCAAGTTTACTTCTGCTATTATATATTCTCTAAATATAATTTATATTTCCAATAATCACCTCTTCCATAGGAAGAAATAATCAGAAGATTCATGGATTGGAATTTAGTGTTTAATTTTGTTGAGATTAAGAGTTGTTATTTATTATTCTATGTCTTGGTAACAAAAACCAAGAAGTGAAAATTGCTTAGTAAACCAGAGGCCCTAATTTAAAGCATTGTAAAATTTGAACAAACATTTTTGGAATTCAAGCACACAATAATTCGCTGATAAGCATTAATGACTACAATGAAGGCATCTAAATTTACGAAGACATGATTGGACTTGGTAACAGAATTAACAAACATGACAATACACATACTAATGATTTCAGCATGGACCTCAGTCTAAGTTTAATTATTACAGATGTGCTTGCAAATGAATAAGGGTTCTGGAAGATGATAAGTACTGAACATAGGAAAATTCTGTGTTAATAAATATAGGAGAAATTGTGTTTGTTTTGAGAGAGAGAATGAGTGGGGGAGGGGCAGAGAGAGAGACTCTTAAGCAGGCTCCTCAGCGTAGAGGCTGATTTAGGGATTAATCCCATGACCCTGGGATCATGACCTGAGCTGAAATCAAGAGTCGGACGCTTAATCGACTAAGCCACCCAGATGCCTGAGAAATTGTATTTAAATTACAATTTGGTTAGGCTTTATTTTTCCATTTATAGACTTACAGAATGATTTAATTAGTTGGATATGATCAGGAGTACCAATTAGGTGCTAATGATGCACCATAATCTTAAGTAGATTTGAAATAAAACATTTGAAGGGGCATATATGGAATGTTTCATTATTTATTAATAGTTTAGCAATTTTTAATTTATGAATTGTTATACAGAATTTGTCAGGTTAGGTTTTGTAGTATCAATTCTTGTTGTTCCATTTATTAAATAGTATTAAGAGTCTTGAATTATACCACCTACTAACTACATTATTCTGGACACATCGCACTCTTTCTGTGAAAAAATTCAGGGCTCTGTTTTTTATACAAAATGAATTTAAAAATACTTAATCTAATGAAATGTCATCAATTTTGAAGTTCTACAAAGATATATGTTAATATAGTATACTTTATGATAGTTGGCTTTGTTTCTGACTCGGGGAGTTTTATTTAAAAAGTGTCAGGTCCCTAAAATATAATGAAAATTCTGTTTCCTATATATACATTGAGAAACAGGTTTCTAGAGGAAAAGGTTCTTATCCATTATGGAATTAAAAAACTATTTGATAAAGAAAATTCAATGATGTGGGAATTATTTTTGCTTCACACTCACTGTTAAACATAAGAAAACTTATGCTAATAAAAAAATACGAATATAGAAAAGGCTTCTATTATGACTCAAATGTGTTAAATTTCTGAGAATTCCTAATAGAGAATGATGCTATTAAAATATTTTGTGAATATGCCTTTTGCCATGCCACATACCTTTAAAAAAATCATTTGGGAGGTATTTATGCTTCTACAAAATTAAACTTCCTTAACCCTCTCTTTAGTGACAGAGTGCAACAAATCACAAAATTAATTCTTTCTGGGTTCTTCCCAGGATTTTCTTCAAACTTTATTCTATCAAAATAACTTTTCAGTTGGCTACAATTAGGGAGAAAAAATATCTATAGTAAAATGTTTAGACCCAAGCTCACTCCTGTCTTATGTCCTTGTGGTAGCTGCCTTCAGTGCTTGAAATGTTCTTTCTCCTGCTCTGACTGGCTGTTTCTTGTCACGCAGGCTCAGCCTAAACGTTACCTCCTCAAAGAGGATTTTCCTGTCCACCATTCAAAAGAAGCATCCCCCCCTACCACCTCCAACCCCACAATGCCACCATCTTTCCCAAATGAATCTTTCTTGTTTTGCCATTAAAGAAGTATTTATCACTGCTTAATTTTTGTTCACATGTTTCTTGCCGCCTTTCCCATTGGAATATAAGCTCTATGAGAACAGAAATGTGTCTTGGGTAGCACTGTAGCCCTTGTGCCTAGAGGAATGTCTGGCACATGGTAGATATCCAATCAGTGTTTACTAAGGAAATCTAATTATTTAGACAGAACATAAATCTGAACCATTTTGGCTTTACATATACTTATTGTATACATCCCTAGCTCCTTTATCTTAACCTCCTTCCCAATCCTTCCCTTTTTTCCTTCCCTTCCTTCCTCTTCCCACCACCTTCTTCCAACAAGAAGATTCCAGCTTATGTTATACACAATATGTAGACATGGAAGTGATCCCTTATACTGACATAATGCAAATAATATAGTGTTTTTTCACCTTTGAGTTTTCTTTTTTTTTTAAGTTTATTTATTTATTTATTTATTTTTGGGGTGAGGGGGGTAGAGAGAATGGAAGAGAGAGCGAATCCCAAGCAAGCTCTGTGCAGGCTAACAGCACAGAACCTCGGTGCTCAATCTCAAAAACTGTGAGATCATGACCTGAGCCAAAATCAAGAGTCAAGCCCTTAACAGACTGAGCCACCCAGGCACTCCTTCATCATTGAGTTTTAAATATGACATATTTTATATCACTGATACTTAGATATTTGTATCCTTATTACACAAAACTGTATCTACAAGCATACAGATTTCTGCCTTTCATACGTTGATGCTATATTCACTTTTTAGTACTGATTACAAAATATCACTTGTTCTTAGAAATGTTCTTATCAGTGTTCTTAAGGCAAATTTTTAAATGCTGTTCTTTTTCCTTGTGTTTTACAATGCCTTTTAAATACCACACTAAGACAGCTTCCTGATTCATTGGGTGGAATGGGAATTCATGAAACTTAACTGTTTAAATTTAAATGATAAATAAGATGGAGAATTCTAAAGAGAAGCATCCAACTGATAATGGATAAATAACTTATTATATATATATGTTTTAATTCATTCCTAGAATTATATATTATACATATACAACATATGTAACATATATATAACACATATAACATATATATAACATATATGACATATATATATATATATGTTTTAATCCATTCCTAGACATAAGACTAAATTATAGTCTTCTTGCTTTCCTCTCTCTTGGCTTGGTAAATGTATTTTCCCCATCTGTGAACAAAACAGAATTAGAATCATTTCATCTCTCTGATGAGCTTTTGTGATTGTGTAACATTTCAGACTGCTGAAATAGAAAATTAAACCAACCATCTGGATCTTAGAATAAACTTTGCTTTATAGCTAATAACTCCAACTGACAAATACAACCAAGTTGTATTTGAATTCAGTATAAATTTAGTCAAATATTAATATAAATAAAGTCAAATTTAATATATGTTAATTTAAAATTTTATACTTTCTTATTTCCCATGTGGTTTTGTTTCTACATATGTGTATAACATCTGATGACAGGACCTCAATTAAAATTTTAGAAATCCAGTGCTCATTCCAAGAAGGTCTATTTCCTTTGGAGTTGGATTATCTTTTTTTTTTTTTTAATTTTTTTTTCAATGTTTATTTATTTTTGAGACAGAGAGAGACAGAGCTTGAACAGGGAGGGGCAGAGAGAGAGGGAGACACAGAATCGGAAACAGGCTCCAGGCTCCGAGCCATCAGCCCAGAGCCTGACGCGGGGCTCGAACTCCCGGACCGCGAGATCATGACCTGGCTGAAGTCGGAGGCTTAACCGACTGTGCCACCCAGGCGCCCCTGGAGTTGGATTATCTTATCATGCTATTAGCCTCAGAGCAAAGTCAAAGCCAAATTTGATGTTCTCGGTCCTGATATATATATTTTTTGAATCCTAGGTTATCATGTGTTTCAAAATTTGCAAAGAATTGCTTTTAAATGCTGCCAAAGGAAATCACTTTTAAATATTGCAGTTTATAATTCTATTCCTTACTCTAGGTACAAGAAGGAATGCACCTTTTGATAACTGGGCCCAATGGTTGTGGAAAAAGTTCTCTCTTCAGAATTTTAAGTGGGCTCTGGCCTGTGTATGAAGGAGTCCTCTATAAACCACCTCCCCAACATATGTTCTACATTCCACAAAGGTAGGTACATATTTTATATCACAAGAACATTTCATTTTTCTTTTGAATTATATTGATTTCCTTAGACTCCTCAGTTTATCATCTTTAAACAAGTTTTCACTCAGAGCAGCTATTAAGGAAATAAAAATTTAGTTATCCAAAAAGTTTTATTATTGCTTTGATTAGAAGTTT
Organism: Felis catus; assembly: GCF_018350175.1. Classification (NCBI taxonomy): domain Eukaryota; kingdom Metazoa; phylum Chordata; class Mammalia; order Carnivora; family Felidae; genus Felis; species Felis catus. Next base: position 67,229,396 of record NC_058374.1, on the reverse strand, counting down.
CCAGGACAATACCACTTCTTTTTATTTTCACATCTATCTAGATATAATGAGCACTCAAAGACTACAGATGTTAATCTCAAGGAATAGCAAGCTAGTTGAAAGAATAATTTGATTGCTTTAGATGTCATCTTATCTCCTCTCACAAAAAAAATATTACCTGGATAGTATACTAATCTCTTCATCAAGCTGTATACATTCATATGTTCTAAAATTGTTCACTTATATTTTAAGAGCCTTTATAAAATAGTCTCTATTACTGTTATGCTATATTATTAATGATTTGAAACTACCTTAATTAAAATTTTACTCTAAGAATGAGTGTAAAGTAAGCATAGAAATATTTAAAAGGAACATTGTTTTGAAGTCTTTAGCCATCTTTCCTCATAAGCATTTAGAAATATCTGAATACAAAGTCATACGTGAGAATTTGGAATATTTATTCCTGCTCATCTTTTCCATCTGTCATCACCCTGGGTTAGGTAGACATCACAGAGTACTTACTCCTATTGTGTTAGAACATTCTTCTGTGGAACCTAAAAGAGCACTTAGGCTGGAGGTATAGAACGAGAGCAAATGTGAAATTTATATCAAGTATGGTGCTATCACATGTCTGTCTTGCTCCTTTTCTTTTGTCATAAAGTGCTTGCACCTTCCTGCCCTCTGGTCTAATTTTTAGACCTCATGTTGTAGTTAGGCAGATGAAGTTATGTGGGGTTCTTTGCTTTAAAGTAAGACTTATGGGGCGCCTGGGTGGCTCAGTCGGTTAAGCGTCCGACTTCAGCTCAGGTCACGATCTCATGGTCCGTGAATTCCAGCCCCGGGTCGGGCTCTGGGCTGATGGCTCAGAGCCTGGAGCCTACTTCCGATTCTGTGTCTCCCTCTCTCTCTGACCCTCCCCAGTTCATGCTCTGTCTCTCTCTGTCTCAAAAATAAATAAACATTAAAAAAAATGTTTTAAAGTAAGACTTATGTTAGCAGTGGAAAGCTACTTGAAGTATAAGAGAATTAAGAAATGCGTTAGCAATAAGAAAATATTGGATGTGAGCAGTGTCATGAATTCTTATGTTTACCACAAAATAGATAACATCTTGTGACACCAGAATCCTTCTCTTTCTCTATATGCTTTAAAGTTTCTTGGGAGATCTTCTGAATCTGACAACTAAATTATCCTGCCAAAGCTTAAGTTTCAGACACTAATTAATGTGTTAAGTAAATGGATTTTTAATTTTTAATTTAGGTTATAAGGCATAGAATCATGAGGAAAAATATTCTATCATAGAATTCTACTCTCAATTCAAATAAAATCATATATATATATATAAATTTTATATTTTAAGCTATTTTAGATTTCCTAAATAATATAAAAGGTACAGTTCATTTTTTTTTAATTTTTTTTTTTTTTAATTTTTGAGAGAGACAGAGACAGAATGCGAGTGGGTTAGGGGCAGAGAGAGAGGGAGACACAGAATCCAAAGCAGGCTCCAGTCTGTGAACTGTCAGCACAGAGCCCTACGTGGGGCCCGAACTCATGTGCCGTGAGATCATGACCTGAGCCAAAGTTGGAGGCTAAACCGACTGAGCCACCCAGGCACCCCAGAAAGGTACAGATCTTGAATATAGCTGTAACCTGAACAACACAAGACATTTCCAAGGCATACAAAAGTGCATAATCAAGCAAAATCATCCTTCAGAAATTAAGGAAAAATAAAGACTTTCCCAGACAAACAAAAGCTGAGGGAATCCATCACTACTAGACCTGCCTGAAATGCTGAAAGGAGTTCTTGAAACTGAAATGAAGCTAGCTAGTAACATGAAAACATATGAACATATACAACACTAGTAAAGGTAAATATATAGTCAAATTCAGAATATTCTAATACTGTAATAAGATGGTATGTTAACCACTTAAATATTAGTATGAAAGTTAGAGGACAGAGTACTAAAAATCACTACAACTCGTGTAACTTTTAAGTGATACACAATATAAAAAGAGTTAAATTGTGATATTAAGAACATAAAAGAAAGGGTTGAGTTTTTTAAAAAAATTATAATGATCACTCATTTTTGAGAGACAGAGAGAGACAGAGCATGAGCAGGGGAGGGGGCAGAGAGAAAGGGTGGCACAGAATCCGAAGCAGTTTCCAGGCTCTGAGCTGTCAGCACAGAGCCTGACACAGGGCTTGAACCCATGAACCGTGAGATCATGACCTGAGCCTAAGTTGGATCCTCAACTGATTGAGTCACTTAGGCACCCCAGAGTAGAGCTTTTATATGCAATTGAAGTTAGGTTGTTACCACAAAGTGAAAACCTATAGTAGATTCATAGATAAAAACAAGGGAATCAGCATACTACTACATAAAATCACCAATTCACACAAAGAAATAAAAGGCATCCAAATTGGCCAGGAGGAGGTCAAACTTTTACTCTTTGTAGATGACATGATACTATTTGGAAAACCCTAAAGATTCCACCAAAAAAATCTGCTACAACTGATTCATGAAGTCAGCAAAGTTGCAGGATATAAAACCAACACACAGAAATCGGTCGCATTCCTATACACCAACAATGAAACAACAGAAAGAGAAATCAAGGAATCGATCCCATTTACAATTGCACCAAAAACCATAAAATACCTAGGAATAAATCTAACCAAAGAGGTGAAAAATCTATACACTGAAAACTATAGACAGCCTATGAAAGAAATTGAAGAAGACACAAAAAAAATGGAAAAAGATTCCATGCTCCTGGATAGGAAGAACAAATATTGTTAAAATGTCGATACTACCCAAAGCAATCTACATATTCAATGCAATCCCTATCAAAATAACACCACCATTCTTCACAGAGCTAGAACAAATAATCCTAAAATTGTATGGAACCAGAAAAGACCCCAAAGAGCCAGAGCAATCTTGAAAAAGAAAACCAAAGCAGAAGGCATCACAATCCTGGACTTCAAACTATACTACAAAGCTATAATCATCAAGACAGTATCGTACTGGCACAAGAACAGACACTCAGATCAATGGAACAGAAGAGAGAACCCAGAAATGGACCCACAAATGTATGGCAAACTAAACTTTGACAAAGCAGGAAAGAATATCCAATGGAATAAAGACAGTCTCTTCAGCAAGTGGTGCTGAGAAAACTGGACAGCGACAGGCAGAAGAATGAACCTGGACCACTTTCTTACACCATACACAAAAATAAACTCAAAATGGATGAAAGACCTCAATGTAAGACAGGAAGCCATCAAAATCCTTGAGGAGAAAACAGGCAAAAACCTCTTTGATCTTGGCCACAGCAACTTCTTACTCAATGCGTCTCTGGAGGCAAGAGAAACAAAAGCAAAAATGAACTACTGGGATCTCATCAAAATAAAAAACTTCTGCACAGCGAAGGAAACAATCAGCAAAATTAAAAGGCAACCGACAGAATGGGAGAAGATATTTGCAAATGACATATCAGGTACAGGGTTAGTATACAAAATCTATAAAGAACTTATCCAACTCAACACCCAAAAAAATATATAATCCAGTGAAGAAAGGGGCAAAAGACATGAATAGACACTTCTCCAAAGAAGACATCCAGATGGCCAACTGACACATGAAAAAAATGCTCAACATCACTCATCATCAGGGAAATACAAATCAAAACCACAATGAGATACCACCTTAAACCTGTCAGAATGGCTAACATTAACAACTCAGGCAATAACAGAAGTTGGTGAGGATGCGGAGAAAGATGATCTCTTTTGTATTGTTGGTTGGTAGGAATGCAAGCTGGTGCAGTCACTCTGGAAAACAGTATGAGGTTCCTCAAAAAACTAAAAATAGAACTACCCTACAACCCAGAAAATGCACTACTAGGCATTTATCCAAGGGATACAGGTGTGTTTCGAAGGGATACATGCACCCCAGTGTTTATAGCAGCACTATCAACAATAGCCAAAGTATGGAAAGAGCCCAAATGTCCATCGATGGATTAATGGATAAAGAAGATGTGGTATATATGGAGTATTACTTGGCAATCAAAAAGAATGAAATCTTGCCATTTGCAACTATGTGAATGGAACTGGAGGGTATTATGCTAAGTGAAATCAGTCAGTCAGAGAAAGACAAATATCATATGACTTCACTCATATGCGGACTTTAAGAGACAAAACAGATGAACATAAGGGAAGGGAAACAAAACTTATATAAAAACAGGGAGGGGGACAAAACATGAGAGACTCATAAATATGGAGAACAAACAGAGGGCTACTGGAAGGGGTTTTGGGAGGGGGGATGGGCTAAATGGGTAAGGGGCACTAAGGAATCTACTCCCGAAATCATTGTTGCACTATATGCTAACTAACTTGGATGTAAAATTTAAGAAATAAAATTAAAAAAAGAAAAAAAGAAAAAGAAAAAAGAAAAGAAAAGAAAAGAAAAAAGAAAAAAGAAAAAAGAAAATCAGCAATTCACAAAGGAGGGCTGTGAAGAGGAAGAAAGAAGTCAGAGAACTACAAAAAAAGCCAGAAAACAATAAGCCAGTATTAGTAAGTCCTTGCCTATTAACACTTACTCTAAATGTAAATGGATTGAATTCTCCAATCAAAAGGCATAGACAGGACGGATGGATAAAAACAAAAAAACAAAAAACAAAAAAACAAAAAAAAAAACCCCAAACAAGACCCAACTATATGCTGCTTACAAGAGACTCACTTCAGCTTTAAGGACACACATAGATTGAAAGTGAAAGGATGAAAAAAGATATTCCATGTAAATGGAAACCAAAAGACACCAGGAGTAGCCATGCTTATATCAGACAAAACACACTTCTGGTGAAAAATGGTAACAAGAGACAAAGAAGGTCATTATATAATGATAATGTGTCCAATGTGTCAAGAAGGTACAAGAATTGTAATATACATGCACCCAGCAGTGGAGTTGGGTGCATATATAAGCAAATACTAACGAATATTAAATATGGGTGCATATATAAGCAAATACTAACAAATCTGAAGGAAGTTACACAATACATGAATAGTTGGGGAGTTCAGTATCCTACTTTCAACAACAGATAGATCATTCAGACAGAAAATTAACAAGAAACATTGGACTCAAACCATACTTTACACCAAATGGACCTAACAGACATATACAGATATTCTGTCCAAAAGCAGTAAACTACACATTCTTCTCAAGCACGCATGGAACATTGTCTGACATATAACACAAAACTAGTCTTAGCAAATTTAAGAAGATTGAAATCATACCAAGTATTTTTTTTTCATTATAATAGTGTGAAACTAGTATCAATAATAGGAGGAAAGCTGGAAAGTTTACAAATATGTGAAAATTAAATAACACGCTCCTGAGCAACCAATATGGGTCAAAGAAGAAACCAAAAGAGAAATTAAAAAATCTTGAAACAAATGAAAATGGAAACTAAACATATGGGATGCTACAATAGCAGTTCTAAGGTGATCATTTATATCAATAAATGCCTGTATTAAAAATGAAAAAAGATGTTTCTAATAAACTTAACTTCGTGCCTCAAAGAACTAGAAAAAGAAGAAAAAATAAAGCCCACAGTTAACAGAAGGAAGGACATAACTAATATCAGAGCAGAAATAAATGAAATAGAGACCAAAAGAACAATAAAAAAGATCAACAAACCTAAGAGCTAATAATTTGAAAAGATAAACAATATTGATAAACCTTCAGCTAGACTAAGGGAAAAAGAAAGAAGACTCATGAATAAAATTAGAAATGAAAGGGGAGATATTACAACTGATACATCTAAAATCCATACGTTCTTAAAAAACTATTGTGAACAATGTTATACTAACAAATTGGATAACCTAGAAGAAATGGACGACTGCCTAGAAATAACCAATTTACCAAGACTGAATTATGAAGAAAGAAAATATGAAAAGACCAATAACAAGAAAGGATATTAAATTAGTAATGTAAAACCTTCCAGGAAAGAAAAGCCAAAACCAGTTGGTTTCACTGGTTAATTTCTAACAAACATTTAAAGAAGAATTAATGTCAGTCTTCTTAAATTCTTCCAAAAAATCAAAGAGGAGAGAGCACTCCCAAACTTATTTTATGAGGCCAGCACTACCCTGATAACAAAGCAAGATAAGGACTCTACAAAATAAAAAAACTATAGACCAATATCCGAGATAAATATAGATGTAAAAATTCTCAACAAAATTAACAAACCAAATTTAACAGCTCATTAAAAGAATCATGCTATGATTAAGGAAGATTTATTCCTGGGATGTGTTCAACATATGCAAATCAATAAATGTGATGCACCACATGAATAGAATAAAAATCATATGATTATCTCAATAGATGAAGAAAAAGCATTTGAAAAAATACAACATGCTCTCATGACAAAATCTCCCAATAAGGTGGGTATGTAAGGAACATATCTCAACATTATAAAAGGCCACATATGACAAACGCACAGCTAACATAATACTAAATAATGAAAAGTTGAAAGTGAAAGCTTTTTATCTAAGATCTCAAGAACAAGACAAAGGTGCCTAATCTGACCACTGTTATTCAACATAGTACTGGAATTTCTAGCCAGAGCAATTAGGCAATATAAAGAAATAAAAGACATCCAAATCAAAAGGGAAGAAGTAAATTGTCTTTGTTAGTAGATGGTATGATCTTACATACATATAGAAAAGCCTGAAGGCTCCACCAAAACATTCAGGACAAATCAATGAATTAAATGAAGTTGTAGGATACAAAACCAACATACAGAAATTAACTGCATTTCTATACACTAACAACAAAGTATCTGAAAAAGAAGTAAAATAATCTTATTTACAATACCACTGAAAACAATAAAGTACTTAGATATAAATTTGACCAAGGGGGTGAGAGATCTGTATATTGAAACTATATGACTTTGATTAAAGAAACTAAAGAAGACACAAATGGAAAGACATCCCAAGTTCATGGATTGGAAGAATTAATATTACTAAAATGTCCAAACTACCCAAAGCTGTCTATAGATTCAATGCAATTCTGGTCAAAATCTCAATGGCATTTTTTATAGAAATAGAAAAAAACACAATCCTAAAAATTGTGTGGAGCCACAAACTGACCTGAATAGAGAAAGCAATCCTGAGAAAGAAGAACAAAGCTGGAAGCATTGCACTTCTGATTTCAGCTATACTGCAAACCTATAGTCACCAAAACAGTATGATGCTAGCATAAAAATAGACATAGACCAGTGGAATAGAATCAAAAGACCAGAAATAAACCCCTGCATATTTGACAAGGGAGACATGACTACACAATGAGGAAAGGATAGTCTCTTTAATAAAGGTTTAAAAAAAAAAAACTAGATGACCACATGTAGAAAAATGAAATTGGAACTGTATTTACACCACTCACAAAAATGAACTTGAGATGGATTGAAAACTTGAATGTGAGACCTGAAACTATAAAAGTCCTAGAAGAAAATAGGGCAAAAGCTCCTTGGCATTGGTCTTGGCAATGATTTTTTGGATATAACACCGAAAGCACAAACAGCAAAAGCAAAAATCAGTAAGTGGGACTACATCAACATATAGAAGGGGAGAAAATATTTGCAAATCTTATACCTAGTAAAGGTTTAATATCCAAAAAATATAAAGAACACATACAGCTCATTAGCAAAAACTCAAACAGTCTGATTTAAAAATGGGCAGAGAATTGAATAGACACTTTTTTCAAAGACAAATGGCCAACGGGTACATGAAAAGATGGTAACATCACTAAATGCAAACCATATCGACAATGAGATATCATCGAACGCTTGTGAGAATGACTGGTATCAAAAAGACAAGAGATAACAAGTGTTGGCAAGGATGTAGATAAAAGGGGATCCTTGTGCACTGTTAGTGGGAATGTAAATTGGTTTAGCCATTATGGAAAACAGTATGGAAGCTCCACAAAAAATTAAAAAGAACTATCATATGATCCAGCAATACCACTTCTGGGTATATATAACTAAAGGAAATGAAAACAGGATCTTGAAGAGATATCTGTATTCCCATGTTCATTGCAGCATTATTTGCAATAGCCAAAATATGAAAACAACCTCAGTGTCCATCAACAGTTGAATGGCAAGAGAAGATATAGTACACACACACACACACACACACACACACACACACACACACACAGGAAACTTCTTCAGCCAAGAGAAAGAAGGAAATCCTGGTATCTATGACAACATGAATGGATCTTGAGGGCATTATGCTAAGTGAAATATCTGGCAAATAAAGATGAATACTATATGATAACACCTACATGTAGAATCTAAAAAAGCCAAACTTATAGAAACAGAGAATAGAATGGTGGTTACCAGGAGCCAGAGAGTAGAGGAAATGGGAAGATTTTGGTCAGGAGCACAAAATTCTAGTTAGAAGATGATTAAGTTCAGGGAATCTAATACACAGTGTCATGATGACCGTTAACAATAACATACACTTGGAAGTTGTTGAGAGAGTAAATCTAAAATGTTCTCACCATAATAAAGTAATGATAAATATGTGAAGTGATAAAGTCATCAGGTAACATTTCAGTGATCATTTTGCTATATATAAGTACATCAAATCAACATTTTTATATCTTAAACTTACGCAGCGTTGTATGTCAATTTTATCTCAGTAAAACTGAAAAAAAAACCCAAAATAATGCCACTGGACTGTACACATAAAAATGGTTAAAATGGCAAATTTTATGCCATGTGTATTTTACCAAATCTTTAAAAGTGGGAAAATAAAGTACATAAATCCCAGTGTTTGCCCTCAGAGAGACCTATGTTATTTTGCAATGAACCTAAATCACTGAGAAACTTGTTCTTAGTTATGAAATTTACTGTTGGCTAAGCAAAAGGTCAACTGCAACTTAGTTAGGAAGACATGAGACTGAAACTCTGTTTTTTAAGGTTAAAGGTGTTTTAAAATAATTACTGTTAAAAGTCATTTTATCTTGATTATATAGCTTCTAGAAATATGAAAATTTGTATTTATATTTAACATTTTATAAGACAAATATCTCATATGCAAAATAGTATGCAAAAAAGCATAAAATGTACATAAATGTATATGTAAACCAAGAGAGACTAAATGTAGTATTTATTTCTTGTATCCTAAACACTGCTGATTTTTTTCAAGAACATTTGAAAATAATCTCATAAGTGTTTATGATTTCAAAGAAAGCTGTGACAACCTACTTCAAAATATTTGCCAATAGTTAAACATTTCTTCTTCAAATATTCGTATTAATGAGAATTATTATCTAATGGTTTATTGCATTAATTTAGGGAAGCAGAATGTTGATTAAGTACTACTTTGGCAGAAAAAAAAACTAAAGTGAATACAGGATCGAGTTTTATGTACCTACAGAATAAATTTCATGAGTCACTAACAGACTTTATTAAAATCTCCCTGTTTTCACTTTTTATGACTGAAAGACTTCTTGATAGAGGGTGGATCTCATTGTTATTTTCATGGGGGGAAAGGAGTGGATTTTGTTAAGGTGCATATCTAATAATATCATTTGTATTCAAAAGAAAAAAAGTGAACTGAGGAAAATAAATGTTCTAATTAAGCAAATTGGGACACTTACATTTTATTTTATTTTATTTTAATTATTTTTAATGTTTATTTATTTTTGAGACAGAGAGAGACAGAGCATGAACGGGGGAGGGTCAGAGAGAGAGGGAGACACAGAATCTGAAACAGGCTCCAGGCTCTCAGCACAGAGCCCAATGCGGGGCTCGAACTCACGGACCGCAAGATCATGACCTGAGCCAAAGTTGGACACTTAACTGACTGAGCCACCCCAGGCGCCCCGACACTTACATTTTAAATCACATCTTCAGAGAGTGTTGCTGTGGCTCACTTTGCAAGCTGGGAAACCTGAATTCCTAAGAAATTGTGAAATCTCCTCAATATCAGCCCAGATACTGTCTTCTAATACTTAAACAATGTTAATAATGAGAACCAGATAAAAGAAAATCTGGGCCTTAGTTCAATAGAAATAAATATTGTGCTAGATAAATTAGTTTCAAAACAGCTTCCTCTCATCCTATTTCATTAATGATTGGATACAATAACTACCAGAACGTTTGATACGTTTTAGCAAAGAAAAATGTTATCTCTAATGTAGATTTAGTACTCTAAATCTATGGGATGATATATGATGATAATGTAGATTTAGTACTCTAAATCTATGGGATGATATATGCTCAGATGTAACTTTAAAAAATATTTTGGCAATTTTAGGCTATTGGAGACTGAAATTCCTGAATAATGTGACTGTATTGTAATCTTCAAACTGATGACTGAAACTCATTGTTCCCTACTGTTAGCCATCTTGACCTTTAGGAAAAGTTTTCCACTTGAATACAGATCCCGAATTTCTTTTGTCAATTCTTGGTGCAGTTTCTCTGTCTTCCCAACTACCCAAGGGTAGATTTGTGATCTGCTTTTGCATTCACTAATCCACTAATTTATGACCCATTAGTCATGTTGTAGTTCTTCAGCCATTAAACCTCAAAAGTCCAATCTTTTACTTGTTTAGTTCACCTGCTAACAAAACATTATTATATGCTAACATTCACCTAAATGGGGAATTGAAACATGTTGGTGGGGTTTGGGGGCACAGAGAGTGAGGAGAGGGAAGGAGAGAGTGGGGAAGGAACAAAGAGGGAAGGAATGGAGAGAAGGGAGGGAAGGAAGAAAGACATAAGAAATAGGTGTTTGTTAGCAAAAGGTAGCAAAATCTTGGGTCTTTCATATTACTTTTTCTTCTTTTTAATCATCTAGAGGACCATTTGAATACTTCACATATTTCTCCTCAGCAACAGTCTCCAGTTGGTCACCAACCCACTATGTAATTCTGTTCCCAGAGCTCTTGCTCTCACTACCCTTCCTTGGTAGAAATATCTTGGGACAGAAATTTTGCCCATGATGTTGTTACTACTCAATCCTTATGCCTTAATACTTAACATTCAACAGATCTGAAATAGATTCAGACTTCCCATAATTGTGTATGAAAAGAAAACTTGTGCAAATTTTTGTCTATCTTTGACTTTGGGGGTTGAGAAGTAAAAGGTTAGGAAAGTGAGAGGACTGTATTATAAGGGTTGAATTAAATTTGACTAAACATTTTTTAAAAGAAACAGACAACAGAAAAAACAAAAGGAGGAAAAAGAGGCATAGAATGGCCAGGATATTATACTTCATATCTTGGGAACATTAATGTATATTATTTTCTGTCAATACTCTTTTTTTTTAATTTTAAGTGTTTATTAAAGCCCTGCTATAAGATACTATGTAGGATAGACAGTAAGACATAATCACTCTCGATGTAGAGCTTATGTTAAATTTGGTTATAAACAAAAACATGCAATCAACTTCAATAAAAGTAGGAAAAAGTGCCTCAAGAAAAGCAAGAAATGCTGTAGATGTTCAAAAGGAGGAAAACCATGATATAACAGTGTGTCATTTGACCCAGGTTTTGAAAGTTAATTAGGATTTTAACAGTTGTCATGAATTAGATGTTTCTCCCATGACTAAATAGATCAGAAATGCCTCAGATTCAAGTACACATACAATTATTGTTTTTCTTTTTGGACACCTCTAAGCAAGGTTGCCCTATCCACCTTTCCTCTAATATACCACTCTGAGAAAAGCAAACATTTATTAGACTCACCTCCACTAATATTATGTCATTGATATATCCCGGAAATAACAGTACCCATCCCCTAGGTCCTTAAGCAGTGCTAAAGTGTTCTTCATGCTGAAGTTCTTTGAATTACTTTTTTTTAAATAAAAGTTTAAAAATTTGTTTGTTTATTTTTGAGAGAGAGAGTAAGCAGAGGAGGGGCAGAGAATCCAAAGCGGGCTCTGTGCTGACAGCAGTGAGCCTGATGCAGGGCTTGAACTTACAAACTGTGAGATCATGACCTGAGCTGAAGTCAGATGCTCCACTGACTGAGCCACCCAGGCACCCCTCTTTGAGTTTTTAAAAGTTTTTGGTACTTTGTGGGTCTGTCTGCCATTTGTCTAATTTCCACCTAAGGAACTTGTCTCCTCTTTATAAGTAAATGGTACATTTTCCTTATATATGTAATATAACCTTATATGTTAAATTTTAGTCTGTTAATGCTCCTTGAGAAATATAAAAGATGACATAACTTCTATTATAATCATTACTTCTCATTCTCTTTTGTCAGCAGGTATTCTGAAATTATTAAAAAAAACATTTTATTTATCAGTTCAGTAATTGCTTACTACTTCATTCCAGGAGAGTATATTCAAGTACCATGTAGCTTAATCTTCTAGACTAAATGTAAATACTGCTTAATAAAGTAGTTATGAACCACATTTGTAAGTTAAATTAAAGAGAAAAATCCTAAATTTGATTGTATGTAAGAATGATAGCATGATTAAAAAGATTGTAAAGAAAATTAAATATAGTTACCTCTGACTATCTTTTAATGTATAAACAGCACTTACTGATTATGCTCTGCATAAGTCATGCTAAATAGAATATTTTGAATAATTAAATTGGAGTTCAAAGAGATTAGAGATTTTAATACTTTGAGTTACATAGCATTTCAGAGCCCGAAGTTAGAGTTCATCAAATCTCTGGATATAAATCCCTCTGCATTCACTGCCTCTTATTTTCAGATTAACAAAATAATCACATTAGAAACGTCTACCTGTGATTGAAAAGAAAAAATAAACCACTGTTTGACCTTAAATGTTTTCTCAGACAATCATAGTAATTAAATCTTCTTGAGCACTGTCCCAGATTTATGGGGAATAACAAACTATGATTCTTTCATAGTTTGCATTCACTTTCAAAAATTTCTGTCTTTTTCAATTGTTTTTCCTAGATGAGCTTATGACATGAAACCTCTTCTTTTAACAGTGCCAACATTTAATCCATGCTTTCTGGGATGGCATTTCCACTCATGCCTTTAATGATTTAGCCTATGCATTTTTACTTTTTTTTTTTTTTTACTGAAGTATAGTTGACTAGCCTATGTTATTTTTACCATAAAGTGAATTAATATTGATTTTTAGTTGAGAATCTTATGACCTCTTGAAATAATTGATGGATCCTGAGGCATCTTTAGCAAGGGTTAAGTATCTCTGGACTTACTACTTTGTTTTTTGTTTTGTTTTGCTTTTTGTTAATTTAAAATACACTAATTATTATGCATTAGTCACTATTCTACACATATTATATGTTTCTAATTTTTCTGTATGAAAACACATAAAGTTGGCATTAGTATTCCTATTTTATAGGTGAGAAAACTTAGGTTGAAGTCAAGCAGCTGACTACAGCTAACATTTGAACTTACGTGTGTCTGACTCTAAAGTCATTTTCACTTGGGTATTGCTAGCAGCAGGGCATATTTCTCTAAAAAATTACTACTCTCTTGCCTGACCTTGCAAGTATCACCATCTAGGGTTGTTTGTTTGGTATGCTAAATCTGTATTAATATTAAGCTATTGTTCAGAAACAGAGGTCCATATAATGCTGGGGGAACATGGCAATCCCAGGCAATTTTAGCATAGTACTGGCTGTCATTCATTTATGTTAATGTGAAGGAAACTATATTCTTGTGTAACATTGAAATTCCTTTAAACTATGTTCAGATCACTTTCAGATTAGAATATGTTCTCTATTCTTTCGTATTCTTCTAAAACCCACTTATCTATAAAGTTTTAAAAAATCTCTAAAAATATTCCCTTAATTTAAAATCAGAGTTCCTGGGGCGCCTGGGTGGCGCAGTCGGTTAAGCGTCCGACTTCAGCCAGGTCACGATCTCGCGGTGCGTGAGTTCGAGCCCCGCGTCAGGCTCTGGGCTGATGGCTCAGAGCCTGGAGCCTGTTTCCGATTCTGTGTCTCCCTCTCTCTCTGCCCCTCCCCCGTTCATGCTCTGTCTCTCTCTGTCCCAAAAATAAATAAACGTTGAAAAAAAAATTTTAAATCAGAGTTCCTGAGGAGATATAAAACAAGCAAATCTTAATTTTAACAATGGATTATGGCGTTAAAAAATCATTATTTAACCTTTATGTTGTCAAAAAAAGAGACTGTATTCTGCAACAGTGCAAGATTTTTGGTTTAAGTAGTTCAACAGAATGAACAAAACACTTAAATAACACCAATAGCACCCACATTGACAAACTACATCGCAGGCCAAGATATGTATGTGTCAAATGAGTTTTGTAGATACTTAAAAATCTGAACATCCTAGGGCACCTGGGTGGTTCAGTTGGTTAAGCATCCAACTTCAGCTCAAGTCATGATCTCCTGGTTCGTGGGTTGAAGCCCCACATTGGGCTCTGTGCTGACAGCTCGGAGCCTGGAGCCAGCTTCACATTCTGTGTCTCCCTCTCTCTCTGCCTCTCCCCTGTTTAGTCTCTGTCTCTGTCTCTCAAAAATAAATAAATATTAAAAAATCATTAAAAAAATATTTTTTTTTCAACGTTTATTTATTTTTGGGACAGAGAGAGACAGAGCATGAACGGGGGCGGGGCAGAGAGAGAGGGAGACACAGAATCGGAAACAGGCTCCAGGCTCTGAGCCATCAGCCCAGAGCCTGACGCGGGGCTTGAACTCACGGACCGCGAGATCGTGACCTGGCTGAAGTCGGACGCTTAACCGACTGCGCCACCCAGGCGCCCCTAAAAAATCATTTTTAAAAATAAAATCTGCACATCCCTTTGAATTGTTTCTATATAAATACGTCCCAAATCCAGGATTTCCTATTTGGAGGGATAGAAGAACTATGTTATAGTAGACCATCATTTAAGCCACACATATAAAACCAGAGAATGACTATTAGAGAACCAGGAGCATGCGAGATCAGGAGGGAGGTTAGAAGACCTAGTTTGCCTCCTCTCTCCATGGCAGACAGAGTACTCTCATAGTCAATAAAGTATTTTCAGTGAGATCCTTGCTTTCCTTTGCTTTGCTTTTTTTTTTTTCTTTTTCCTTTCTTTTGCCTCAGCTGTCAGATTTAAAAATGAGGATGTGGCCTGGAAAAGGACCTAAGGAAGAATATAGGGGAATGCAAGTTAAATATCTCAATTACCATTTTCCTCTGGGTTTCTAGTTTTCAGACTTTTTGATTCTTAATGAATCTCTAAGTGCAAAAAAAAAAAAAAAAAAATAGGGAGAGCCTCTGAAGGACAAAGAATGTGTTTATTTAAGTAAGATGCAGGCTACCCGGACCATTGCCTGAGTGGAATGTTGGTCTGAAAGGGTCGCTGGAATAAAGGAAGAATGTGATATGCTTAATTCAGGGCTACTCATGGAGCCCCATACCCAGTTGGTTACACATACACTGGTCTTGCTGCCCCCAAATTAGACAAATCTGGGCTTAGGGAGTAAGAGTTATTACTAGAACAGACTTTGCCCATGTTGAGTTACTATTGAACAAATCTTTATAGAATATAAGCTAGAAAGGGCATCTGCATATCTGTATGGCACTGGTGGTATCTACTGAATCTAAAGAATAGTATATTATAACAATGCAATGAACACCTGATGAATGATTGAATAAATGAGTGGATGAACATCTCCATAGATTTGGTTTCTACTGCCAAATCAGTCTGGCTCCATATACTAATTAGGAAGCAAACTATTTATTTTGCTGCATGCACTAGATCTGTCACGTAATCCTCTTTATGATGGGGATAAATATTTGCCACTTCACATGTCCCTTGTAAAAGAAATGATTTTTGCCATGAAGAAGGCTCAGTAATATGGCTGTAGCTAATTCACTTCTTTTCCTTTGCTTTTTAACTATTAGACTAAAAGCAAGTAAACTTTGCATAAATATCTTTGGGCAATTGGCTGACAATTGAAAGTATACATTTTGGTACTTCCTGTGTAGTAGTTGGTACAGTTCAGTTTTTTAAAACTCTCTTAAAGAAATCTATAAATGTAAAGAATTTCCTATAGCTTTCTTTTGCTTGGGAAAATATTTAGGATAATTTTTTTCATATTTAACTCTTCTATGGGTTAATTTATGAAAATAATAATGGAAAAAATCTTCCTTTGCTTCTAAAAGTTTTCCTCAATTTATGAGTCAATTATTAGGTTGCACCATATGGAATTAGAATTTTTGTAGGTCAAAAAGTCAAATAATAGGGATTTCAAATGGTAATCTAATGATAAATATTCTTAAAGTTGACTTTTAAGAAGTTCGCATTCTCATCAGGTTAGCCATACTTTGATTATTCCACTACATTATTCTTATTACTTGGAAATAAATATAGTCCCTGTTCTTCAGGGGGCAGTGCACATCTCTCCTTTGGTGCCTAGGAATAACATCCTAAAAATATAATTTCAATAATAGTTAATATCTCTTTAGTTGAGTATTTCTTCTTTTTGCTACATATTTATTTAAAGAATATTAGGAATGACTTATGCATTGAGGACTCAAATTTAATTCTTGCTATTCATGAGAAAAATCAGATGACATGATTGGTCCCAGTGTGTACATTTATATGAATTATTAATAGCTAGATCTTATGGCTTTCAGATTGCTAACTTCTTATCACTATGGTTACACAGCAGTACTTAGCAGTACCTTATTCTTAAATTTAACACATATCATGTTTAAATCTAGTTAATATTGCTGTGAAATTTTTATAACCATTGTTGAAAATTAAATTCCAGATGACTATGAAACATTTCACATTTTGGGTGATCATTCCAGACTCCAAGCACAAGAGACAGAGCCAACATTTCTCAACACTTTCTCCTTCTTTCTACTTTTGTCTCTATTAAAGAAAAAAAATAGAGATACCATGAGTATAAACCCTAAGAAATGTTAATACATTTTACCAAAGCAATCATAAACTGTCAGATTTTTAAATGTTAACACAGAAAAGTGGGAGTAGAATACAAATTATAAATGTACCCTGAGACATTTGTAATATAAATATAAAAAGCCATAATCACTGCGAATTGATTTGATCTGAAATAATTTTAATTTTACTATTATAACTAATAGTTTTAAATATAGATGCATTTGAAGTCATCCCAGATTACAAAGAAAAACAATTATGATAATTGTCTAAATAATAATTATTATTTAAATTATAATGTGATACCTATGAGTTTATTCCGATATCTTTTCCACAGCAAATAGTGGTGATTCTAAATGTTACTTAGAGAAGAGTAAATTGAAACTAGTTAGTGCTTCTTCTTTGATATCTGCTAATTATAAGCAATCTATTTATTTTGTTGCTTGTAGTAGGTATGTTGCAGGATCCCCTCTCTGATGGGCCAGAGCAAGTAAACTAATAACATTCTGACATGGTAACTGGTCTACCTGAAATATTTAGAAGATGATCTGAATAGGTCTATATGTCTAGAAAGGAAAGTTCAGTAGAGGGTACTTTAAGTGCTTATCAATTCTGTAAAACTCTAGTAGGACCAGAGGAACTTGAGCTAGCTTAAAATGTTAAACTCCAGGCCTATGAGCTGGAAAGGATCGCATGCAAATTAATCACATAAACATTGGGTATAAGGTCCTCATCTGTTATGTTTCCAAAGACACTCAGTATCATCCCAACTTCTCTGGATATAGCTTTTCCAGAGAGTTTGGTGGTGGCTTCATAATATTTTTAAATGCGTATATTAATAAAACCTATCAAAGTATCCTTAGTTGCCATGTACCTCATTGGACACATATAGAATGTGTTGTTTTTACCATTTTACATGATTTTTAAACAATAATTGAGAGAAAATGGGACTTTAATAAAGCACTATTTGTTGAGTCCTTATAAATATATAATTTTATAAATTTTTTTTATAATTTCATCTGTATTTCCTTTACATAAATTTTCAAACTAGCAGTTTTCATATTCTATGACATCATTTGATTAACAAATAGCTCAAATAATAAGTTATGTGGACACATTTGCTGTTCCTCATTTTGCATCATAATATGTTTATGATTTGGCATTTTGCTTAAATCTCACGTTGATTGAATTTTAAATACTTCGTGGCTAAACACCATGTTTGTTTTGTTTTGTTTTGCCTTTTATTTCAAGAGTGCTCATTCAAAATGTTATTAGACTTATAAACTCAATAAAAACTTCAGCATTGCAAAAACAAATTTACTTTGCCTTATAATGAAGAGCCATTTTGAAATAAATTTCCCTATCTATTCATCAAAGAGAACTGACATATTTCAAAAAGCGTAGCAAAATCATAAATAATGTAAATTAGCCTTTTAAAGAAGTTACAAAGTTTTTCTCCTCCAAGTTCTTCTTACAAAGAAAGCACATGGAAGGAAGCCTTACATGCATTAATACCTTCGAGGCCCTTATAAGTTGCTCCAGTGAACTAAGTGGTGCTCCAGTTACTAAGAGAAGTACTTCTAGGTAAACCCGAGATGGTTTCTTGAGTGTTTAACAGAATACGATTTCTAAAATTTACATAATTATGTACTTGTTATTTATTAATTTTGTGAAAATAATAAAAATTTGCTATGTGGTATAAAATCACAAGTATCTTACTTAGCTGGTTAAATAGGAATTCCTTTGCATCTGTTTTTTTTTTTTTTTTTTTTTAAGATGTTGCTTCTTCACATAGGTAGAGAACTTAAGCCTAAGTTGAGGTGATTTGTGTGTAACAGTTTATTGAGTGCCTACTATGTGCCTATACTATACTAAGTGTTCTGACTACATTGCTTCATTTAAGATTTATATAAACCCACTGCTTCATTTAGTTTTCATAACAAATGCAATAAAGTAAGTTACTCTAAAAATGAGGTAGTTCTAGTTCAGAATTTGGGTCACATTGCTAGTACATAGTAAGGTTGGAATTTCAGCCCAGAGCCTATTATCACAACTATGACTCTATACTGTCTTCCCGGAAATGTAGATATAAAATATGATTTCATCCAATATTACCAGTTAATCAAGTCTTATGGTAGAATCCTGTAGAAACACTTGTGAAATGAATGTTCAGGTGTATTTTATTCATTGTAGTCTCCCTTATATATTGTGTCATGACTGTTCTATAGATCAAATTGTATCTGAGGTTTATACTAAGGTATAGAATATATCTGTGCTTCTAATTTACTTTGGAAATTAGCAAAAGTACTACCTACTAAGGTTTCCTTGGATTTCTTCCTTAACTTGTCTGAGTATCAGCTGAAAAACTACTCATTGACTCTGAAAGTCAGTTTCTATTTTATGCTACTAATATTATTACTAGATATTAACTTAAGATATTGTCACGTTAGATGAATGCTTAATATAATGTAAACAAATAATTATGCATCCTAATTCTGATTTTTTTAAAAAAATTACGGTTAGACTGGAGAAGGAAAGATAAAGAATAAGGCAGAAGATATAGAAGAGATATAGAAGAGAGGAAGATATAGGGACATGGTAGAAGAAATGTGACCAGAAATGGTATAGTCACTTCAGAAAACAGTTGGGTGGTTCCTCAAAGAGCAAACAAAGAATTATCATATGCCCCAGAAATTCCACTCTTAGGTGTGTGCCCACTGTTTCTAATAGTCAAATAGCAAAAACAACTGGAATATCCATCAACTTATGAATGAATTACCAAAATGTGGCATATTCATACAGTGGAATATTATTCAGCCATGAAAAAGAATGAAATACTATGACATGCTACAACATGAACAAACCTGAAAACATTATGCTAACAGAAGGGCCATCACAAAAGACCACATATTGTGTGATTTCGTGTATATGAAATGTCCAAATAGGCAAATCCATGGACACAGAAAGTATATTAATGATTGGCAGTGACAAGGAGGAGGGAAGAATGGGGAGTGTCTGCTATTGGGTATGAAGCTTCTTTTTGATGTGAAGAAAATGTTATGGAATTAGATAGTGGCAATGGTTATATGAGCTTGTGAATATAATAAAAAATCATTCAAAAAGTATTGTGTACTTTACTAGGGTGGATTTTATGATATGTGAATTATATATCAATTTTTAAAATATGGCCAGGGATTCCCATATTTTTAAAGACCCCATTGAAAATCTTTACAGGAATGTATATATATCTCATTAAAATATAAATACTTTTATTTTCAAATGTTAGTTAAACCTGTTGTAAAATAACCTTGTGTTATCTGTGCTCCAACTAAATCATTTGCATGTTATGGGAAAATAGGCAGACGAGTGACCTACAAAAATATATTTATATTTAAAACCTTCAACTTTCTCTCTCTCTTTCTCTCACACCCTTCCCCTTTAAAAAGTAAGTTGCAGTAATCATAAATCTTCATCTGTAACTACTTTAGGGTGTGTTTCCAAAGAGCAAAGATATTCTCTAGCATAACCACAGTGCAATGATCAAATTCATGAAAATTCACATTGGAATTATTATCTAAACACGCTTTTGGTTCCCAAACTGGCCCCTGTCCCTGGAGGCAAAAGTAGACAGAAGAGACCATTCCTAATTGGCAGGTGGCAGGTGGTAATAAGCAAGGGAACTTACCATATGAGGCTTGTCCTGGGCAGCTACAAGGTGAGTGGATCTCTGCACTCGCCCACCAGAATCTTAAGTTTGTATAGAGGCCTTAACTGGATTCAGTCACATATAGCATCCAGACGGTCCCAATAACACCATGCTCTCTCACGCTGCTTCCTTGGAAACGGTTCCAGCTGTGGGAATGGTAGGCAGAGCATACATTCCAAGCACATGGGAGGGGGTGAGGAGCCTTCGATTGTCCCAGTCCAGCTCATGGTCAACTGGCAGTCGTGTCCTTCGAATGAGCCCCAACAACTTCCCATATTTAAATTTTCTATTTTTAAATTTCCAATTATCATAATGCTATCCTTTATAATAACTACTTTTTCTCAATTCATTTGCATCTAAGTTGCCATGTTACTCTAGTTTCTTTTAATCTCACCTCCTCAGCTTCTCTTTGTTGTTGTTTTTTCTTTTTTATGACACTTATATGCATAGAGTGCAGAACTGTTGTTATTATTTTAAGAAAGTCCCTGGAATTAGTTTTGATTGGTAGTTTCCTGATGCTATGATTCAGGTTACCTTTTTTTTTTTTTTTTTTTTTTTTAGTGCAAGAATACTACCTATTTCCAAGATCTGCTGGGTAACCAAAAGCTTGGCAGTTTAAAACAACATAAATGTATTCTTTCATAGTTCCGGAGGTCAGGAATTCAAAATCAAGGTCTTGGTAGGTCTAAACCCCCTAAGCTCTAGGGTAGAACTTTTCTTGCCTCTTCCAGTTCCTGGCAGTTTCAGGCATTCCTCTGCCTGTGACAACATAACCCCAATCTCTGCCTGCGTCTTCACATGACTTTCTTCCCTGTGTTTCTCTTCTGCTTATAAGGGCAATTATTGGATTTAGGGCCCATCTGGTTAATCCAGGATAATCTCACCTGGAGATCCCTAGCGTAGTTACATCTGAGAAGACCCATTTTTTTTCCAAATAAGGTCACATTCACAGGTACCGGGGGTTTAGGACTTGGGCATATCTTCTTGGGTCTGCAGTTCAACCCACTACAGTATGTAAATGATGTTGTGTCCTTCTCAGAGGATAACATCAGGACATACCAAATATAGACAGAACAGAAAATAGATTTTTTTTTAAAGCATGGATTTATATGGACACTCTAATTCAAATTAAATATTACAGTTCTTTCTTTCCTTCTCACCTTCTGCATTTATATCTTCTTTCTTCCGGAGTGAGAACCCTACCTCCTAATATTATTAAAATGTTTACTTCTTTGGTCAATCCTGCAACATGGGTAAAACAATTTCAGAATTGCTACACCTATATGATTACCAACAAGAAACTTGCCAAATAAGGTTCAAGATTTCTTTGTGGTTCTTTTGGTCTTCAACTGAAATAGTGTAGCCACGCACAAGTTTTGTGGATCACTACCTCCTCCCCCTTCCGTGTGGTTGTTATTCATTTGATATGCTATTCAGTTCATGTGTTTCTGTTTGTACTTAATGTTAAGGTTTCTTCCTTCACCCTTATTGGTTTAATGCTATTTTTTTGAACAATGACATTTTAACATGATTCTAAAAGTAAAAATATATAGAAAGGATACTTAGGCCACTCCCTCCCCTATCCATTCTGCCTTGTTTCTCCAATCTCTAGTAGGTAACCAATTTTATTAGTTTCTGGTTTACTTTATTTCCTTTTATGAATATAATCAGATAAATGTATACTTTCTCATTTTGCTTTCATTTTGTATAAAGGTAGTATATTGTATATTAGTGGTTCTCAAATGGGGATGGTTCGGTGTAGGGGGTAATGTCTGGAGACTCTTTATTGGGGGAGGGGCATCTAGCGGGTGGAGACCAGGTAGGCTGCTAAACATTTAGAATACATAAGATAGCCCTCAACAACAAAGAATTACTGGTTTCATTTATCCATAATGCTGCTGTTGAGAAACCCTGCTATACATCTACTTCTGCACTTTGATTTTCAACATAAAAATATTTTTTGGAAAATCACTCTGTAGAGATGGTCCACATCCTGTTTTACAGCTCCACAGTGTAGATGCTGTAGTTTATTCAGTCTCCTTTGTATGGGCATTTAGGTTGTTTGCAATATTTTGCAATTATAGATAATGCTATAATGGATAGCCTTACACACTTTTATCTTTGTAATTTTTGAAGTATAACTTTAGAATAAATTGCCAGAAGTGGTTCAAAGGCCAAAATATATGATGGTTTGCCAAATCCCCTCCAAAACGTTGTGCATTTTTTCACTGTCACCAGTGTTTGAGACGACCTGTTTCTCCATAGGTTGCTAGTTGAGTAAGTTGTCAAGTTTTTGAACTTTTACCATCTGAAAACTAAGAAGCCCAGTGTAGTTTTAATTTGCACTCATTTTATTATTAATGGCATTTCTCTGTCTCTGTCTCTCTCTTTTAGAGAGAGGGATAGAGGGTAAGCAGGGGAGAAACAAAGGGAGAGGGGAAGAGAGAATCTCAAGCTGGGCGTGGAGCCTAATGTGGGGCTTGATCTCACAGTCCTGAGATCACAACCTGAGCCGAAGTCAAGAGTTGGACACTTAACCAACTGAGCCACCCAGGTGCCCCTAATTAATGGTATTTTTTTTTTTTAAGTTTTGCTTGGGCACGTCTCTGGGCCAAAACCTCACATTTTATAATATTTAACTCAAATAATTTTAGACGGATTACAGAAGCAATGTTTATAAAATACAGTGAAACAAGATATGTGTTTCTGTGTGAAAGTATCCAACTATTCCTTGAGGAAACTTTTCTTTGTGGCTATGTCTCAGTAAATTTTTACATGAACATAACAGAGTATTATCCTGTCATGCCTGAGAGAGAAATACTCGTCACCAGGTTAATAAATGTAATTCTAGAAATACAGTATTTAAAACGTGCTCTCGAGTTTTCAGACCACAAGAACGTCACACTGAGTAAACTAAAATGGCTTTGTACGAGGATTCTTATGTGGTTGGTGTTTTATAGGCCATACATGTCTCTTGGGAGTCTTCGCGATCAAGTCATCTACCCTGATTCGGTGGATGACATGCGTGACAAAGGCCACACAGACCATGACCTGGAATGTATTCTACACAATGTCCACCTCTATCACATAGTTCAAAGAGAAGGAGGTAAAGTCTACCATTTTCTAAATGCATTTAACTTTGTTTCAAAAACTAAACTTATGTAAATCATCCCTATTTTAATTTGAACGTATGCTATTATTGGAACATAAACACACACATGGACTTCATAGCATTTATTGATTTTCCATTCTTGACGTCCTGTCTTCTGCTTGGGTTGTATTTCCTACAGCACACCAGGATATTTTATTGTCTGCTGCTAGCATTTGAAAACAGTTTTTTTTGGGGGGGGCGCCTGGGTGACTCAGTCAGTTAAGTGCCGACTTTGGCTGAGGTCATGATCTCATGATTGGTGAGTTTGAGCCCCGTGTTGGGCTCTGTGCTGACAGCTCAGAGCCTGGAGGCTGCTTCTGATTCTGGGTCTCCCTCTTTCTGCCCCTCCCCCGCTCGTGTTCTGTCTCTGTCTCAAAACTAAACATTAAAAAAACATTTTTTTAAAATGAAAGGGTTTTTTTCTTCATATTTGAATATACAAGTGTCTCTGAGGCCATCATTAATCTAGATGCATGTAAAATCTGTGGCAGAAATATCCTCCTGTCAAGTTCTCAACTTACATTAAACTTAATAATTTGAAGAGTGGTATCGCAGAACCTCTTTTTGTTTTCAGACCCACAGTCTTACCAATACATTTTTTTCCCTCTGTCAAGCAGCACATAGGGAATTAGATAAGATATAGAAACTTATTTTTTAAGTATTTTTTAATGTTTATTTATTTATTTTTTGAAAAGTGGTGGTGGGGAAAGAGGGAGACAGAATTCCAAGCAGGTTCCATGCTGTCAGTGCAGAGCCTGATGTGGGGCTCGAACTCATGAACTGTGAGGTCATGACCTGAGCTGAAATCAAGGGATGGACATTTACCCGACTGTGCCACCCAGGTGCCCCAGGAACTTCTGTGCTGTGTGTTTTATGAACAAGGCATTTTTTTTTAATATATGAAAATGATTGTCAAATTGGTTTCCATACAACACCCAGTGCTCATCCCAAAAGATGCCCTCTTCAATGCCCATCATCTACCCTCCCCTCCCTCCCACCCCCTATCAACCCTCAGTTTGTTCTCAGTTTTTAAGAGTCTCTTATGCTTTGGCTCTCTCCCACTCTAACCTCTTTTTTTTTTTTTTTCCTTCTACTCCTCCATGGGTTTCTGTTAAATTTCTCAGGATCCACATAAGAGTGAAAACATATGGTATCTGTCTTTCTCTGTATGGTTTATTTCACTTAGCATCACACTCTCCAATCCCATCCACATTGCTACAAAGGGCCATATTTCATTCTTTCTCATTGCCACGTAGTACTCCATTGTATATATAAACCACAATTTCTTTATGAATAAGGCATTTTTGAAAGAGTAGAAATAACAGTTACACATATGAGCTTAAAAAAGAATTACTCTCTAATAGTCACACTTTCAAATAACTTGTAACACATAATTTGATAGCCTAGAAAAAGTATTGAAATAACAAGCTAGAATTCTAGGTTTAATTTTGCATAGATTTTATCTTTTACTTCCTAGCCCATTTACCTATCAGAAATACAGTGATTAAGAATGTGAGCTTTGGGGGCGCCTGGGTGGCGCAGTCGGTTAAGCGTCCGACTTCAGCCAGGTCACGATCTCGCGGTCCGTGAGTTCGAGCCCCGCGTCGGGCTCTGGGCTGATGGCTCAGAGCCTGGAGCCTGTTTCCGATTCTGTGTCTCCCTCTCTCTCTGCCCCTCCCCCGTTCATGCTCTGTCTCTCTCTGTCCCAAAAATAAATAAACGTTGAAAAAAAATTTATAAAAAAAAAAAAAAAAAGAATGTGAGCTTTGAAGTCAGAGTTCTGGACTCAAATCTAATTAGCACTGTTCTGTATCTTCAATTCTAAAATGGGGATAAATATCTACCTATAAGGATTCTGTGAATATTATATAAGACTCTCTGCAGAGTCACACAACTATATGGTCAATTAATCTTCAACAAAGCAGGAAAGAATATCCAATAGAAAAAGGAAAGTTTCTTCAACATATGGTGTTGGGAAAACTGGACAGCAACATGAAAAAGAATAAAAGTGGACCACTTTCTTACACCATACATAAAAATAAATTCAAAATAGATTAAAGACCTAAATGTGAGACCTGAAACCATAAAAATCCTAGAAGAGAACACAGGCAGTAACCTCTTTGACATGAGCCATAGCAACTTTTACCTAGATATGTCACCTGAGGCAAGGGAAACAGAAGCAAAAATAAACTATTGGGACTTATCAAAATAAAAAGCTTCTGCACAATGAAGGAAACAATCAACAAAACTAAAAGACAACCTACCAAATGGGAGAAGATATTTGCAAATGACATATCTGAAGAAGGATTAGTATCCAAAATACAATGTTTTGGGGTACAAACAGGTACCAAAAAACAAATAATCCAATTAAAAATAGGCAGAAGACATGAACAGACATTTCTCCAAAGAAGACATCCAGACGGCCAACAGACATGAAAAGGTGTTCATCATCACTTACTATCAGGGAAATGCAAATCAAAACTACAATGAGATATCTCCTTACACCTGACAGAATGGCTAAAGTCAAAAACACAAAAAAAACAAGTGTTGGCAAGGATGTGGATAAAAAGCAACCAAACCTCTTGTACTGCTGTTGGGGATGAAAACTGATGCAGCCACTATGGAAACAGTATGGAGGTTCCTCAAAAAGTTAAAAATAGAACTACCCTGTGATCCAGCAATGGAACTACTGGATATTTACTCAAAGAATACAAAGACACTAATTCGAAAACATAGATGCATCCCTGTTTTTATTGCAGCATTATTTACAATAGCCAAGATATGGAAGCAGCCAGAAGTGTCCACTTATTGAGGAATGGATTAAGAAGAGGTGGTATGTATGTGTGTGTGTGTGTATATATATATATATATATATACATATATATATATATATATATGGATATAACAGAGTATTACTCAGCTATAAAAAAGAATTAAGTCTTGCCATTTGCAAAGACATGGACGGAGCTAGAGAATACTATGCTGAGCTAAATAAGTCAGAGAAAGACAAATACCATGTGATTTCACTCATATGTGGAATTTAAGAAACAAAACAAATGAGCAAAGGGGAGAAAAAAAGAGACAGAGACAAGTCAAGAAACAGACTCAACTCTAGAGAACAAACTGGTGGTTACCAGAGGGGAGTGGGTGAGGAGTTGGGTGAAAGAGGTGCTGGGGATTAAGGAGTGCACTTGTAATGAGCACTGGGTAATGTATGGAATTCTTGAATCTCTATATTGTACACCTGAAACTAATACAGCACTGTATATTAACTAACTGGAATTAAAATGAAAACTTAAAGAAATGCTCTCTGAAGAGCATTTATAACAGTGGCACATAGTGAATACACAATAATTAGTAGCTAATGGTAACATTACTACTTGTAATATTGATACTATGATATTTTGTCTTTGTGTGCCAGTACTTGGTATATTACATGGCAATTTCATATATGTTGTTTCATTTGATCCCTATAATAAGCAAATGAGGCAGACAGGAGAGGTATTATTACACTTATTTTTATGGTGTTTATAATCACAATTCATAAGTACTAAAAATATGGAAAGCAGATTATCTTTTTGTTTCATATGATCATCTCCTTCACTGTTTTAAAACACCGGGGAAGCAGAATAAATGCTACATGTTAATCTTGGGTAGGTTTGAAATCCAATAATCCAAATAGAAATTTAAAATAAACATGGGCTATTCTATTCTTTCAGAAGTCATTGAGAAGTTTAAGAACTGTTTTTAAGAATGTTCTTACCTTAATAATGTAACAGTAATTGTTATGGTTTATTGAGTGCCTACTGTGCAGAATATA
This sequence comes from Felis catus, assembly GCF_018350175.1. Classification (NCBI taxonomy): domain Eukaryota; kingdom Metazoa; phylum Chordata; class Mammalia; order Carnivora; family Felidae; genus Felis; species Felis catus. Next base: position 67,201,875 of record NC_058374.1, on the reverse strand, counting down.
TTAAGCAATGCACATTGTCATCTTATTTAATATTTAAAACTGTCTTATGATGGGGGTTTTACTAACCCTATTTTACAGGTGAAATTCAGAATTTTAGTAACTTCCTCAGGGGCCCACAGCAAGTGTTATGACAGGGATTCAAATAAAGATCTCACTTGAAAGTCAATGTTCTATAGTAGGCTATGCCACCGTGCTATGCAATCTACTAGCTTCTTAGACACTAATAAGAATTGTTATATCCTTACGCATAAAACAATTCCAAGGAAACCTACTCTACTTGCTTCATCCTTAAAACACGAAGCATGTTTTTTTTTTTTTTAATTTTTTTTTTTCAACGTTTATTTATTTTTGGGACGGAGAGAGACAGAGCATGAACGGGGGAGGGGCAGAGAGAGAGGGAGACACATAATCGGAAACAGACTCCAGGCTCTGAGCCATCAGCCCAGAGCCCGACGTGGGGCTCGAACTCAGGGACCGCGAGATCGTGACCTGGCTGAAGTCGGACGCTTAACCGACTGCGCCACCCAGGTGCCCCACGAAGCATGTTTTTAAGCCAAGCTGAAAAGCATCTAAATTTGCAAGGACGTCACTTACTTTGGAAGAAGTGTACTGAGGTTCTATTTAGACTAGCTAATACTTTGCTTAGAGAAATGCTTTGCTCTAGTAAAAGATGGAATGAAAAACTATGTTTCATTCCATGAAAAGAGATTAGAAAATAGAAAAGAGTAAAAGTGTTACCAAATGTTACCAAATGTTACCAAAAGTGTTACCAAATGTTAACATGAACTAAATTAACGTGTACCTCTCAAGGAAGCAGGAAAACAGTCCTCAGCTGGCTTAGTCTCACTTACTCAGCATCAGAGATGATATTATAACTCAGAGGTTTGATTTATATGTTCTGTGATCAAGCAGTATTGCCTATTAAAACTTCTGGGTTTAGTGGAACAGAAGACATGATTTATTTAAATATGTAAAGCTAAAGTTTCCTTTGACCCAAATACTTTTCTCTTGCCCCTTCTCAGTTGGCAGGAGCAACAAATTTTTAAGCCCCAAATATTTCTCCACTATGAAGCAATCTGAGCTTATTTTTCAAATCCTTGCTTATGTTTCATAAATGCTATAAAATTCAGTTATCGAGAAAAATTATATTTCAACAGTTTTCACTAGAAGCAAGAACTTGAAATCAGATGGCATTTGGAGATTTTTCTCTTAACATAAAATTTTAAGGCTATATTTAAAATTTTTTTTATGTTTATTCATTTTTGAAAGACAGAGAGAGACAGAGCACAAGCTGGGGTGGGGTGGAGAGAGAGGGGGACACAGAATCTGAAGCAGGGTCCGGGCTCTGAGCTGTCAGCCCAGAGCCTGACGCAGGGCTCAAACTCACAAACTGCGAGATCATGACGTGAACTGAAGTTGGACGCTTAACCAACTGAGCCACCCAGGCACCCCAAGCTATATTTTTAAATGAACAGAAAATTCCTGGAAGTTTATCCAAGAAAATGAACAGTGGTTCCCCACTGGGGAGTATCATTGGGAAATAGGGAAAATCTATTCAATCCACTGCACAGAAAACAACAATGACTCTATTTCCTATTTTCTTTTCCTTTGACCCAGTTTATTTAAAGTTTAATAAAGGTGAAAATTCAGCTGACAGAGAAAGAAGAGGCCAAAGAGCCTGAATTTTTTCTACATGGGAAAATTACGCCTTGAACACTTGGGATTTGGAACTGTTGTCCTAAGTGTATGTGGCAAGTTTTGGCAGTAATTTTGCTCTTTGAAAATCAGACTTTGCCTACTCTGCTCTATTATTTTCTGACATTTCCATGAATGAATATTTGATATGGCTCTCTCTCTCATAGGCCTCATGGTTTTGTTTTCTTTCTTTTTTTCCTTATAAATATTTATTTATTTATTTTGAGCGAGAAAGAGAGAGAGCACACAAGTGAGGGAGGAACAGAGAGAGAGAGGGAGACACATCTGAAGAGGTTCCAGGCTCTGAGCTGTCAGCACAGAGCCTGATGTGGGGCTCACACCCATGAACCATGAGATCATGACTTGAGCTTAAGTTGGATGTTTAACCAACTGAGCTACCCAGGAGCCCCTAGTTTTATTTTGGAGTACACTTCTTTTGTTACAAAATAAAGATAAACCATAAAAATAATAAAAATCATTATATTTCCCAATATTATAAAAATGTGTAACTTAGAAAGTAAAAGTCTCATAATTCCATTCCTGTGGGGTGTGAGCTATGTGTGTGTTTATAGAAATGCAGTCATAGTTTATATAAATGTGTATGTGTGTGTCTATATCTATACATACACACAATTCTGCAACTTGATTTTTCATACAAAGATGTTCCAAGTACATTTCTACATCAGTATGTATAGATGTAACCAATTTTTTAATATATAGAAGCATTGCTTTTTGTATAAATATCCAACAGAAAGTCAGTAGTGAAGATGTAAGAGAGCGGATCCTGGGTGGCTCAGTAAAGCGACAACTTTCGATTTCAGCTCGGGTCATGGTCTCATGGTTCATGGGATCCAGCCCTGTGTCAGCTCTGCACTGACAGCACAGAACCTGTTTGGAATTCTCTCTCTCCCTCCCTCTCTGCACCTCCCCTGCTCTCTCTCCCAAAATAAATAAATAAACTTTAAAAAAAAGAAACAAAACTAATTTTCAAATAAAACCCAGATGTTGTAAGAGATAGTGTGAATATAGACCTACATATGAATCCTAGCTCTGATCTCTAGCTGTGTAAGCTTAGACATGTCAACTCCTCTATGGATTTCAGCTCACCCACTTATAAAATGCAACAATAAGATCTAACTCATAAGGTTATGGATATATAATGAGAATTATATATGAATATATAATGAGAAAACTCAGATAAAGTACCAGGCACATGGAAGCCATTTAAGTTAGTTTCTGTTTTACTCTTTGTAGATTGGACAATAGGCCTATGCAAATTGTTGGTCTTTTCTCCTACCACCCTCCCAAATAAGTATAAGTGTACCAACTTTTTGGAGATATTCAGAAACAAACAAATTTTTTAAGTGCCAGTATTTAGAATCTTAGAAGATGTTTTGTCAGCATAAGGAATTATTACTATTAAAAAAAAAACATGAAATCTAAAACAAAATGTTTATACATGAGGCTCTCTAGTTTATCCAAGCATATGTTCTGTAAAATATCAGGTACTTTGGGATGCCAAGGTGGCTCAGTCAATTAAGCATCCGACTTCAGCTCAGGTCATAATCTCATGGTTTGTGACTTCGAGCCCTGCATTGGTCTCTGTGATGACAGCTCAGAATCTGGAGCTGCTTCGGATTCTGTGTCTCCCTCTCTCTCTGCTCCTACCCCTGCTTGTGCTCTGTCTCTCTCTCTGTGTCTCAAAAATAAACATAAAATTTTTTTTTTTTTTTAAATACCAGGTACTTTGTGTTAATAACTTAAACTTGCCAGGAATCACTTGTCCGGGGTAAAAACGGTAACAAACAAATGCCTTATAAAAATATATGTTTTTGGGGCGCCTGGGTGGCACAGTCGGTTAAGCGTCCGACTTCAGCCAGGTCACGATCTCGCGGTCCGGGAGTTCGAGCCCCACGTCGGGCTCTGGGCTGATGGCTCAGAGCCTGGAGCCTGTTTCCGATTCTGTGTCTCCCTCTCTCTCTGCCCCTCCCCTGTTCATGCTCTGTCTCTCTCTGTCCCAAAAATAAATAAACGTTGAAAAAAAATTTTTTTTAAATATGTTTTTATATATTTTTAAGGATGGGATGCTGTTATGGACTGGAAAGATGTTCTGTCAGGAGGAGAAAAGCAAAGAATGGGCATGGCTCGCATGTTTTATCATAGGTAAGTAGGCTATACTCAGGAAACTAGTTCATTATTGTAACTAAAAAAAAAAAAAATCTTTGAACATGATTCGATGCCCTCATCTTTAAAAATATCTTACTCCTTGGAGCTCCTGGGTGGCTCATTCAGTTAAGTGTCTGACTCTTGATTTTGGCTCAGGTCATGATTTTGCAGTTTGTGGAATCAAGCCCAACAATGGGCTCGGTGCTGACAGTGCAGACCCTGCTTGGGATTCTGTCTTTCCCTCTCTCTCTGCCCCTCACCCACTCATGCTCACTCTCTCTCTCTCTCTTTCTCTCTCTCAAAATAAACATTTGAAACATAGAAATATCTTCCTGGGGAATAGAGGGATGGGCAAAATGGGTGAAGGAGATTGGGAGATACAAGCTTCTAGTTAGGGAATGAATAACTCATAGAAATAAAAAGGCACAGTATAAGGAATACAGTCAAAGATATTGTAGTAGCACTGTATAGTGACAGATGTTAGCTACACTTGTGGTTAACATAGCATAATATGTAAACTTGTCTAATCACTATGTTGTACACCTGAAACTAATGTCAACATGTGTGTCAACTAAAATAAAAAAGAAAGAAAAGAAAAAGAAAGAAAAGCTAATCCTTAGAATATATAGGTTTTACGCTTCTTAAGTAATTTTTTTCAGGTGTCAGAAGTCTGTTAGTACTTTTTTTGTATTTCTTATGTTGAGTAATGCTAGATGACAAAATTAAATTTTCATATATAGAGATAGACAGAATATGAGCAGGGGAGGGGCAGAAAGAGAGGGAGACACAGAATCCGAAGCAGGCTCCAGGCTCTGAGCTGTCAGCACAGAGCCCGATGTGGGGCTCCAACCCACAAACCGTGAGATCATGACCTGAGCCGAAGTCGGATGCTTAACCGACTGAGCCGCCCAGGTTCCCCAATAACATGGTATTTGTAATAATGTACATGGTTAGTTCAAGAATATGGCAAGCTAATTTGCAACAACATGGATGGAGCTAGAGAGGATTATGCTAAGCAAAATTAAGTCAGAGAAAGACAAATACCATATGATTTCACTCATATGTGGAATTTAAGAAACAAAATAAATGAGCAAAGGGAAAAAAAGAGAGAAAGAGAGAGAAGCAAACCAAGAAACAGACTCTTAACTATAGAGAACAAACTGATGGTTACCAGAAGGGAGGTGGGTTGGGGGTATGGGTTAAATAGGTGATGTAGATCAAGGACTGCACTTGTGATGAGCACCTGGTGATGTATAGAGGTGTTGAATCACTAATTGTACACCTGAAACAAATATTACACTGTGTGTTAACTAACAGGAATTTAAATAAAAACTTAAAAAAAAAGAATATGGTGAACTAAAAAAAATACAAACCAAAATTTGCTAACTCAGAACTTTTAGTTCAGTGTATTTTAAAATGTCCCTTTCTCAGATGATGTGGTGAGATTCAAGGGTAAAGTTTTCTGTTTGACATTTATGACCAGCTGTTAGCCACTATCACTCTGAATCTGTTTGAGCCTTGTCCATAAATATTCAGTAACATGATCACCAGCATAGCTGGTGAAATATAATATGGTTGAATGTAAAATGTGACCATAAATTTCTCACTGTGTCAGTGTGTTAATAAAATAAACCTTGTAACAAAGAGCAAGAGGCATTAATCTCAACCCAAAGAGATCTGTAAGCACTTGTAACTTGAAATCAATTGTTGATACTTGGTATCTAAAATATTTTGGATATAATGTGAGACTAAATAAGCTCAGGTTACAAACATCACTAGAAGGAAAATTTAGTGATCTGTATAGAAAGATCAGTGAAGATGAGCAAGTTGTTGGAAAGCAGAATCTGTTGAGAAAAAACAAAATTAAATAGAAATTTCAAATCCAGTGAAGGAAAAGAATAATTATGAGAAACTGCCTTCCCTTGTTCCCAAAGGATTAATATCAATATGTGAATGCAGTATGAAAGACCTGAACTAACTAAAATGGAGAACATTGGCAGGGAGTACTAAGTATCACAGTAGTATACTCTTTTGGAGAGGATTTTAATTTTAATGTTTAAAGAATGATCCGAAGAGTTCTGTCTTAAGGGGGATAGAGTAGATCCTTCACAAAGCTGCCTCTTCTGATGATACATCAAAACAAAAAGAATGGAAAATCTGAGAAACAATATTACATAATGTTTCACTTGGTTATATCAGCCCAGATTCCAGCTATTGCTTAATTTAAATACACACACACATGCACACACATACACATACACACATACCCCAGTTCTGCCAAGAAAACAAAAGTACACAGTCTATCTTACATCTGCTAGACTAAGGATTGCTATGACAACTGAATGTAAGACATATACTTTATTTCTAATTCTAAGATGGCATCTCTTCTCTGTTCAGCTCAAAAAGCGACACAGTACAATAAGTAACTAAATTACTAGAAGGAGATTCACACAGAAAAAGAAAAGTTTATCTCTCTTTTATACATCCTTTTCTTCTTCCTCTTTTTTACTTAAAAAAAAATTATCCACAAAACAGTAATCAACTCTGAGACAAAAATGTAATGCTTAATACTTAAACCGGAACAGTAACCAAAAACCACCCAGCACAACTATTTCTGTTAATGTCATGGGGAATCTCCAGTGATCCTTAAGTTCTTTGCATGGAAAGTAGTTGTTAAAGTCAAATGGGGTGTTAAAGTTAAGTTGACTCCTATATCTATTAGCCTTGTCTACCCATCCTGGAATAGATAAAAAGATCCTATTAATAAGATCATAGAAAAACAATTTAAAGTACTAAATAATTATGCTGAAAGAGAAATTACTACTGGTTTCAACGTTTATCTTTTCAGTGTCATTTATGTTTAAAGATCAGAATATCTTCATGGAGGACAGTGTCCTGGTAAAATACTTAATACTAGGTTGTCAGCTCTAAAATACATAATAAATGACAGTGCATGAGTTGACCTTTGGTCCCATTGACCAAGCTAAGTCATGTTGTTGAGTACCAAATATATACCCAAAGTCCAGATGACCCTGTCTTCTTCTTGAAAGAAGACAGAGAAGGGGAAAGAAAGAAAGATAAGAGCAGGGGGTGAGATGAAAGGAAGAGAATAAACAGAAGGAAATGGTATCCAATGATAGGTACCTCTGATAGTGGTAGACAGTCCTTTCCAAAGTAAAAATTGAGCTAGAAAAAGTAAGTAACTGAATGTAATCAGAAAATAGTTACTGATTTTTTTCCCTTAAGAATTTGCAAAGCATGGTCTCAGTATTACCAGGTTAAATGCCAGTGTAAATTTGTCCGATTAGGCATACTACTTTTGCAGAATTTTGTAGCAATGAAATTCCATTAATAGTGTTTTGGTACTGACATTGTTGATAGTTATCTTCTCAATAAATCCTTGCTAACAGGGCCTTGGCCTTTTTGATAATTAGCTACTGTAATGTATTTTTCATGTAATTAGTCAGAACCTGTCACCAGGAATGAACTTAGCTTCTATGGGAAAATGCACTCAGTGACCTGTCTCATCTTTCCTATGCCTCATACCCATGATTCACCCATTTGCATAACAATGAAGCTTATTGTATAGTGAGTAGGCATCAGGAAATCTATTTAAAATTTAAGAACAATATAATGTCCTAATCCAAAAAGGGAGGGTGACCCCTCTTTTACTTTACCATTTGTCACCTTTACTAATTTCATATACTCTTTTGCTCCTTTAAAGTTAACATTGCAGGGCACCTGGCTGGCTCAGTTGGTAGATAGAGCATGCTACTCTTGATCTCAGGGTCATGAGTTCAAGCTCCACATTGGGCATAGAGCTTAAACAATTAAAAAATAAAGTTAACATTGCAACTCATATTGTCCATGTAAAGATATATAATTCTAATAGGAAAGCCATTAATTTATTTGTGTTAATGGAATACTACATGGCAATGAGAAAGAATGAAATATGGCCTTTTGTAGCAATGTGGATGGAACTGGAGAGTGTGATGCTAAGTGAAATAAGCCATACAGAGAAAGACAGATACCATATGGTTTCACTCTTATGTGGATCTTGAGAAACTTAACAGAAACCCATGGGGGAGGGGAAGGAAAAAAAAAAAAAGAGGTTAGAGTGGGAGAGAGCCAAAGCATAAGAGACTCTTAAAAACTGAGAACAAACTGAGGGTTGATGGGGGGTGGGAGGGAGGGGAGGGTGGGTGATGGGTATTGAGGAGGGCACCTTTTGGGATGAGCACTGGGTGTTGTATGGAAACCAATTTGACAATAAACTTCATATATTGAAAAAAATAAAAATAAAAAAATAAAAACAATTCAGTAAAATTCTAAAAAAAAAAAATTATTTGTGTTAATTTTTTTTCAAGACCAAAATATGCATTACTGGATGAATGTACCAGTGCTGTCAGCATTGATGTTGAAGGAAAGATATTTCAGGCTGCAAAAGGGGCTGGAATTTCCTTACTATCTATAACGCACAGGCCTTCTCTGTGGTAAGTGTTTCCAATGCTAATTTGCAATAGATGGTTTTTCTTTATATTTCTTTCTTTTTTTCTTTTTTTCTTTTGTTTAGGGAGAGAGAAAGAGAGAGATAATGCAAGCAGGGGAGAGGGGCAAAGGAAAAGAGAGAGAGAGATAGAGAGAGAGAGAGAGAGAGAGAGAGAGAGAGAGAGAGAGAATCTCAAGCAGGCTCCATAATCAGCCTGGAGCATGACCTAAGGCTGGATGTCACAACCTAGGATCATGACCTGAGCCAAAATCAAGAGTTGGATGCTCAACCAACTAAGCCACTCAGGCAACCCTCTATATTTCTTAAATAGTAGCTTTGCCTAGGGGTGCCTAGGTAGCTCAGTCGATTGGCAACCAACTCTTGATTTCGGCACAGGTCATGATTTCTCAGTTCATGATATCGAGCCCCATGTCAGGCTTGGCACTGACAGTGCTGAGACTGCTTGAGATTCTTTCTCTCGCTCTGTCTCTCTGCTCCTCCCCAGTTCATGTGCATACACACGTGTGTGTATTCTCTCTCTCTCTCAAAATAAATAAATTAAAAAAAATTTTTTAAAAAGAGCCACTTTGCCTAAACTGTCACTATAGAGCATCGGATACTTCACTTATTCTACGTATATTTCTGTTAAGTTGCACACTAGTAGTAGAGATATCCCAAACCTCACATCGTAACATATATGTGCTATTTAAAAACTATTATCACATTCCAATAATTCTGAAAAAAAGTGGAAAAATCAAGTGTGTTTAACTGAAAATATTCATAATCCATAGCGTGTACTAGGAATGAATATATTTATGTAATTTTATATCATCTTTTTACCCCTTTTTTCAAAATCCAGGAAAAAACCTGCACAACATACTATTCCTACAGATGATTAAGTTGGAGAAAACACAAGGGAAAAAAAGCTTTTTTTTTTTTTTTTTTGCTTTTGTTTTAAGGAAAATTGAAAATATTTTCTAAATGTTATCCCATTAAACCTAATGGGATTTCCCATATTTAAAGAAATGGCAACACTATTTTTACCATTCCCCTACTTTTCCCATTGATTGATAACCATAGTAATAGTTGATAGTGCAGATTCAGCACCTGTTCTGGTCCAGGCTCATTTTATTCAAGTCTCATAACAACCCTATAGAGAGTATAGATAGTCTAATTATTCCCATTTTATGATTAAGAAACTGAGAACTAGAAAAATGAGAAAAGTAACTTACCATGATCACTCTATACTATAGTATGCTGCTCTAGTTAGTATAAGGAGCTCAAAATGCACCTTATATATAAGCCATAAAAACACTGTTCATTTATACTATACTCCACTACTTTGGTATTTGTTTCATCAATCAAAATCTTTTCTTTTGACATATTAGTTACTACAGGGGATTCTATATGCTTTAGCCTCATATTTCCCAAGGGACAGGCAGGACTTTTCCTCTCTCTCTAGCTGGAGTATTCTGTAGCAGGTGGCTAATCACATTCTGTGCCAAAGCCTCCATCACGTAGGTGACTTCAAACCTAGGCTAAGTAACCAGCTTTATTTGAGTTAATCCTAGAAGGCATTCTAGAACTTCCACTGTATAGAGAATACTTACCGTAAAATTGTGAGTAAACTGAGTATTCAGTTTAGATCAGCCTTTCATTGTTGAAAATTCTTTGATTCTGTACTTCTATTGAGAAGATAATAACCTGTTTTGTCTTCATTTAAACATTCAGATTTTTCATAATTTTTCCCTGCAGAGAGTTAACCTGAAAATAGAGCATTTCATGAAATGACCCTTTCTATAGAACTTTGTGGTTTGTCTCTCTGTCATTAAGAACTAATTAGCATCTGGAGTGATAAAATCTCTCCAGAAGCAGTCTGGATCTAGTCCAGGATGAGTACATGGCAATGAATGTGATTCCTCTGACTTTTCCCTGGAGAAAACCAACAGGAACTGGATCTCCACAACAATTACGACATTTGTCTATAAATCCCTGAATCAGTGATGGCATAGAACCACGCCAGAACTCTTGAACCCTTTCTGGTATACACTTGTCATTTCCAGACATGCTTCCTAATTGATCACATGTTAGGATAACATGGAGTTATGTCTTAGTTCTGGTAATTTTCTGACCTCTATCAATTAATTTATCATGTTATTACGTCACTCAGTTCCTTATTCAAGAAGCCTAAAAAGGCATTGGAAACATTCACTCATTTTTTTTTCTCAATTGAAGGAACAAATAGGTTTTGGTTGCTGTGATTTTAAATACTTTATTTAGAGTAATTTAGTATGTTACAATAAATTGACAGGAAGAGACAGAAATATCCCATATACTCTGCCCCTACATATGCATAGCTATCCACAATAGAATGAAACATTTGCTATGATTAATGAACCTACACTGACACATCATTATGACCCAAAGTCCATAATTTACATTAGGGTCACTCTTGGTGATGTACGGTCTGTGGGTTGGAACAAATTTTTAGTTGCATATATCCATCATTACAGTATTGTATAGAGGATTTTAACTGCTCTAAAAATTTTCTGTGCTCTGCCTATTCATCCCTGTCTTTCCTCAAGCTCTGGAAACCACTGATCTTTAATGCCTCCATAGTTTTGCTTTTTTCAGAATGTCATATGGCTGGAATCAAACAGTATGTAGCCTTTTCAGTTTGGCTTCTTTCACTTAGTAATACTCATAGAAGTTTCCTCCATGTCTTTTTATCACTTGAAACCTCATTTCTTTTTAGCACTGAATAATATTCCATTGTTTGGATGTAGACAGTTTATTTATCCATTCACCTACTAAAGGACATCTTGGTTGCTTCCAGTTTGGGAAATTATGAATAAACCTGCTGTAAACATTCATATGAGGGTTTTTAGGTGGACACAAGTTTTCTCAACTCCTTCGGGTAATATCAAGGAGTGCAATTGCTGGATCATATAATAAGAGTGTGTTTAGTTCGGTAGGAAACTGAAAAATTGTCTGTCAAAGTGGCTGTACCATTTTGCATTCCAACAAGCAATGAATGAGAGTTTCTGTTGCTCCACAGCCTTGTTGGCACTTGGTGTTATCAGGGTCCTGGATTTTGGCCATTCTAATAGGTGTATAGAGGACAGATATTTTTTTAAGCTAATAACAAAATCTGTAATTTTATGCCTTTTAATGAGAAAAACATGTTTTTAATTGTAGCTATTCATAGTACATTTCCCCATAAAACTAAAAATTATGTTACTTCTGCAGTATGAATTAATTTAGGCATTTTAGGTTGAAGAAATCTATCATTTCTGATTAACCTTTCTCCCTAGATGAAATTCTTATTTTCCCTGAAAAGATACCAGATGAGGGAAAACTGTATTACATTTTCCCCAAGACAGCAAAGTAGTAATTATTGATTGTAAAGATTAAAATCAATATCAGTATATAAAAAGGTCAAAAATTATAAGAGCTTATTAAATTATTTGATTCCTGGATAGAATTATAGCTTTATATCTACCACTTTCCTAAGCTTGACTCGATTTGTGCAGAAAGTCTGTAGATTATCTCTGAGTCTCAGTTAATATAGTAGTTTCCTGTAAAATCCTCTTAAGCAAACCCTGAAATACTATTTAGCCCATTATGTAGGACACACCTTTGAATGAAACACCCATACATTTTCTTCCTCCCATGTAGAAATCAAATGATGTTGTGAGACGGGAGGGACGAGCCAAACCTTCATTATACCTTGAAGATAAAAGTTGCCCAAGATCAGAACTACTGCATTCTGAAATTGCTCCCAGCTGTACATCCAAAGTTAGGAAAATTAGGAAAAGCCCAGGAATGAATGAATATATATATATATATATATATATATATATATATATATATATAAAATCATTAATCTCTGTCATATGTTATCAAGCATATGAACTTTCAACCTTCATCTTGAGAGTGATTTTATTCTTTTAGACACAGTTTAACCCAGGTTAATTTCCTCATCTTACAGCATGATAAAACCATCTAATCAAAATGAGATGAAACCACAGGTCCTACAATTGATGAATAGATCAACAAAATGTGCAAATCCATACAATGGAATATTATTCAGCCATAAAAATGAAGGAAGTACTAATACATGCTCCAACTTAGATGAACTTTGAAATCATTTTGAGTGAAAGAAGTCAGTCACAAAAAGCCATGTATTATATAATTGTATGTATATGAAATGTCTAGAATAGACAAATCCAGAGACACAGAAAGAAAATTGATGGTTGGGAGGGGTTGAGCAGAGCAGGGAAAGGGGAAGGACTGCTAATAGGTATGGGGTTTCTTTTGGGGGTAAAGAAAATATTCTGGAATTGGATAGTAGTGATGGTCACATGAGCTTCTGAATAAACTAAAAATCACTGAATTTTACACTTAAAAGGATGAGTTTGTCATATCTCAAGTTTAAAAAAGGAAGTGAATTTACTTGAAATAAGCCCACTGATTATAGTGAATAATGACAGATGAGTGCTTAAAAGGGATCAAGAAGCAACAAAAACTGGAAGGAAAAGACAGGAAAACTGAGGACACATAGGAGTATGCGCCACATCAGGAAAGTGACAAAATGCAGGGACACAGCAATGCAAGGCCAACTCTGCTAGCATTACTCTCTCCACACATCCCCCACAAATTCCAGAAACCAGTAATCTTAGCCTCTTTTTAGGACAACATGGATTATCTCCTGTGTCATCAATAAAATAATCTCTATACTTGTCTGAAGTTTCTAATTATGAACCAGAGCCATGAGAAAGGATATTAAATTGTATGAAGGCATGGAAGTATCTTTAAAAGATTTCTATCAAAGAGTTCATTTTTTTTAATGTTTTAAAACTGGGGCGCTTGGGGGGGGGCGCCCAGGAGGGTAAGTGTCTGACTCTTGATTTTGGCTCAGGTCACGATCTCATGGTTGTGAGATGGAGTCCCGCATTGGGCTCCCGGCTAGATGTGCAACCTGCTTAAGATTCTCTCTCTCTCCCTCTCCCTCTGCCCCTCCCCAGCTTGCACACATGCACGCTCTCTTTCTCTTAAAAAAATGTTTTAAAACTTTATTAGTGAGGACTTTTTACTTATGTAGAATAATTCATTCCGAAAAGGTAGTATATTAATGAATTGATATTGTATTTCCTTTATTTTTCTTAGTTTTTTCCCCCTGTATAACTTTAAAAGTTTACTTTCTTCTCTCAGCTTGCTTTCCTTATTCCCATTCTAACTAAGCTTTGATATTTATTTAGGGGCCATACTGGGTTCTGAAGATAAATAGATGCAAACAGCATATCTTCCTTTGAAGTTCGTATATATTCAGAATATAAAATAAATATAAGCATGGAATTCCCAAGAGATTAATGACTTTTGAAATTAAAAAGATTATAATATTTAACCTCATGAGGGATTCTTGAAAATCAAATGTATAACAGTCACCTTACTTAAAATTTGCCTTTGGATACCAACTGGAATGATCAACCTAAAATGGCTTTTCACAATCATTGCTAATAATATTATTTCATTTTGATCATGCAGGAAATACCACACTCATTTATTACAGTTTGATGGTGAAGGAGGCTGGCGCTTTGAACAATTGGATACCGCTATCCGTTTAACACTCAGTGAAGAAAAACAAAAGCTAGAATCTCAGCTAGCTGGAATTCCCAAAATGCAGCAGAGACTCAATGAACTATGTAAAATTTTGGGAGAAGACTCAGTGCTGAAAACAATCAAAACCGAAGATGAGACATCCTAATTTGTTTTGACATGTTTTAAAAGTTAATTTTTAGGTAAAGGCTCAGAGACACTCTGTTATGTTGCATGCATTGTGTTTAAGCACAGAGAAAAAGGAAGGAATGTTTTATAAGACTTTAGCATCAAGGAAATATATGATCTGACTTTTCAGAGGAAAATAAACAAATGCATTATGTGAGATTAGTCATTCTCGCTTACACTAATTCCTAGTGACGGCCTAGTTCACCTGTAAAACAAGATTTTCTAGGTGAATTTATGATGAATACCAGATTTGCTATGTGTATGTGATGCATCTGAAGTTCTTAACAAACATGGGAGATATCTTGAGAATGGAACAACTTAACATTATTTGGTTTGAAAACAGGTGCATAAAATTAGAAGTTTGAGTAATGTCTCAGTCCATTTATGGTTATTAGGTTTAATAGCTAGAATTCATGTTCATCATTGCTAGTGGTCAACTAAACCTGCATACAAAATAGCTGACAGTTTGATAAATAATGTCAATATGAAAAAAAAATTATTTTAATGGCAGTGGTTGAAAGAAAGAAGCATGGCTGTACGTGTGTAAAGTGCCATATCTTTAAATTTTAGATTTTCAGCATCTTAATGTGGACACATAACAAATTAGTCTTAATGAGAATCTTACATATTTGTTAATAAGCCCTTTCGTTTTAAAAAGAGAATGGCCAATACAGAAAAGGAGTATCCAAACAACGTATGTCTCAGCCTGTTACTTTGCTTGGCAGCATTTTCTACTGCAACTTCTGTCTAGAAATACTCAGCTTGTTTTTGTGCTCAGAGGAGGAGTCCACCACATTTTTAAATAATAGCGCTATCGTGGAATATAGGGGTTCTCAAAATCACAGTAGTAATAGCACACTTGAAATAGCACTTTAGAATTTACAATCCTCGTTTATATCATTTCATTTTAATTCTTATGGCAATCTATTGGGGCAAATATTCTTTGCCTACTTCGCGTTTGCGGAAATTGACACTCAGACTTGCCTTAATTATGCAATTTATTTAGGGACAGATCCAAGGATCAAATAAAGTTCTCCTGATTCCTTGATCATTGCTATTTCCACTTTCTACTATTATCCTTGAAATCTAACTGGACTGTAATATCAATAAAAGTTAGATGAGATGTTGAAAAGAAAATAAATTTGGTAATGATAGGGCAGTTACTATGTGGTTATTGTTTACAAGACATGGAAATTAAATACAAAGTGGAAAGGTCATTGGTCTGTGGTTTAAAATGAACCAAGAAAGTTAGCAAAGTTTTCAGCAACTATACACTCATACTCAATATTGATGTACCTCTATAGCCAGCAATCAGAAGGGAAATTAGTTGTGTTAC
The DNA here is from genome assembly GCF_018350175.1 of Felis catus. Lineage (NCBI taxonomy): Eukaryota > Metazoa > Chordata > Mammalia > Carnivora > Felidae > Felis > Felis catus. The sequence continues at coordinate 67,186,402 of NC_058374.1, read as the reverse complement.
AGATAAATTTTAATATTTATTGAATGTAATGAGAAAGAATCTGCATGGAATAGTCCATGTGAAATAAAGCTTATCTATTCATGTGCCCTGGAGTTGGAAATACAAAATCCAGAACTGGCATTTTAATCTCGTACTGCCTATGCCACCACATTGACAGGCCAGGAAAAATGAGAGTGATCAGTTGTTAGAGGTTTTGGATTTTATTTACATATTTAGACACAATCATAAGAGACGCTAAGTCAGTGATTCTCAGACTTTATCAGGCGGTAGAGTACCCAGAAGTCATTCATGATCACTGTAGTAGAACATCATGACGTGTTCACATTTGCAATTCTTCCATGCTAATCAAGACATTTTTAGTTATCAACAAATGTAACCATCTTGTATGAAGGAAGTCAGTAGAAAATCATAATCAGTACATCTGTCTAGGTTTTTCTGTTAGTATCTTCAGGTACTCAGTGAGGCAAGCGTCAAAGATTCAAAAAAATGCATGGACCCAAAATTTAAACTTGATAAAAATCATCCATTAATCTTAACTTCTGTTTAGTGGTTATTCAGTTTATCCTGCTGTAGGAAACAGTCGGAGGCAAGTGTCTTGTTAACTCTTAAAGGTACAGGAAGAAAATGAAAAGTCCTCATTTGAAATATGTGAGTAATTTCCATGCCTTAATTTTCACAATTTGAAATATAAAGCATTTAGGACCTGATATATTGTTTTGAAACCTAGAAATGAATGCCAAAACAAATATTAGATTTGTAATTAGCCCTTATTTGATACATCCTATCAATGAGCTGAAGTAAGTAACATTCATTATTTATAATGTACAGGATTCAAGGATGTTTAAAATTCTGTACTAACAACTGTACACACTGTAATTTAAATGTTAAAATTCTAAGAGAAACATGGTTTACATGAGCTTTTTGTGCCTGTTTATTTTCTGAATTTTCATCAAGGACCAATATCCTCCAACTTGGAGGGGAAAAAAATCTGTGATTTCAATTTGTGTTGATGTACCATCTAACTGTTTCCAAAATGGTCCAATGGGTATACCATATTTTGCTATTCTTATAGTTACATTTTACAAAAAAACACGAACAAGATTAAGATGTCAAATAGCCATCTTTGAATACAGCAAAGGGTAGATGAAAAGAAAAAGAAAGGATATTTCAATTTTCAAACTACTTTACTACTTACTTTCAAACTACTTTACTACTTTTACCAGGTTATCTATTTACCCAAACTTTTGACTTCTGGGTTTTTTGGGGTTTTTGTCAAAGAAAGCTGTAAGTTTATGGAGATTGATTTTTAAATGTGCAATTTTTGGCTAACTTCCAACTTGGAAAATAAGTTGCATTCTATAAAAATGTTGCATTTTATTTCTCCAGCATGTAGTGTTAGGCCAAGCATGAATCTAAAATTGTGTGCGTTCTTGTAAACAAGATAATGTTTAAAAATCCCTCTCTGGTAATCTCAAGGACGATGACATATCCCGATATTCAGCCCAAGTTTACATTTGTTTACAATGGGGAAGGTTTTCCTCGACAGTAATTTGGGTTTTGTTTCAAATTATGCTTTTCCAGTAAATGTATAAATGAACATGTTAGTTTTTTATTTGAGACTTTGGTTCCAAGTATAAGTTCATATTTGGCGATAGGTGTCGCCTATTAAAATCTTTTTGGAATAGTTTTTGATTCCATAAGCCTAGAAAAATTTGTGACACATTGGAACCCAAAATCCGGAAAATGTTACACACTTCTGAGGTGTGCAGAATATGGTAATGATGATCAAACCATTGATTAAAAGAGATACCTTTGAAAGAATTACATTATGGCAAATATGGGTCTCATTTAGAAATGTGAAGCACTTCCATAGACCCCAGGGTATTTACATTTCTGCTGATATACCCTTAGGTATGTCGAATATGTTTTAGAGTTGTACTTGTCATGTTTGCCACATGAGAACTTTCAGATGGATGCAAAAAATATTTTTATTAAAAGCAAATTCCTTCTTCATTGTTGGTGCCTTTCTTGATTACCAAATACAAAACTGCTTTGCAGTTTTTATTGTGAAATGTTCAAAACCAGTTGCCTATACTTATACACAGGGCTTGTGTTAATGAAAGCAAGTGAGAAAAATGTCCTTAATGGTAAAAATAACTATGTAGCTAATCTAGAATGTGGCTATTTGTGAATGCTCTATGATATAGTCTCCAATGTGCAGTTTCTTGAGCTCAACATTTCTTGTGAATTCCTCAATAATCATTAAAAAACGTTTGATTAATCAAAGGAATTACAAATTATTCCAGTGGTAGAAAACACCTTATTTCTATATTTTAAATGACTTTGCTGAGCGTGTCTATATACACCTCATTTACAAGTTGTGTGGTGTACAACTGTATGTAGTGCTATGAACAATAGTCCCCAAATAGTTGCTTAAATATTTATTTTCTTTATTAATTCAACACATACTTACTTATTAAGTACCAGCCTATGCCAGGCACTGTGCTAGGTTCTAGGAATAAATAAAATATGGTCCCTGTACAAAGAAGCTTACCGTTCATTGAAAATTAGGAAAATGAGTACCCTGAGAGAAAAACTCAATAGCTACTATTTATTATTTACCAAGAAGGCACAAAGCATTGATACATATTGACTTATTACATCTTCACAAAACTAATTCAATAAAAGTGGAAAGTGAGGACAGGTTAAGTAATTCATCCAACCTCATACAGCTACAGCTATAGAGCTGAAATTTAAACCTAGCAATATTGGATTACAAAGCCATGTAGCTCCCATCACTTCCTTTTTAATTAGTTTAGGTCAATTTGTCATTATCATTGTTTTAAACTCTAAACTTTTAAACTCGTAAGTTATAAGTATATTTTTAACTGGCTCAAGGTTTCTGGTTAACCAAAATGCATTTTTTTTTTCATCTAAAACAGAAATTTGTCACTTAAGTTGTATTTTCACTGTTTTTATTATAAATGTTGGATGCAGTCCTATGGGAGAAAGAGAACAAAAGGCAAATTTTCAAATGTTTTGAAGAAGAAATGTCCAAACCGGTTAACAGTCATTCATTCATTCATTCATTCAGTAAATATTTGTTGACACATTCAAGGTACCATTTATTGTGCTAGGGATTTTAAGTGAACAACACAGACCTGGTCTCAGTCCTCATGAAACGATTTAGTACATCAATAGTAAACAATTGTATGCCTGTTAGATGTTATGTTCCCATCTAAATGGCATATTTGTTTTGTAGTATCTTCTCAATTCTTGTATTTCCTGCCTAGGACAGCTCTGTTGCAACATTTAAGCAATAAGCATTTTCTGGCAGCAACATTCCCTTGATTACACATTTAAAGGCTTCATAATCCTCATGCCCTCTAACTTGGTCTAAATGACAAGGTCCAATAAAACCAGTCTGCAGGACTATATCATCCTTCACCAGTAGGTGCTCCCATGCATTTAGCACGTTTTCTTGAAACCTGAGAAACAGCTTCTCAAGCTCAGGTCATGTAAAGTGAACCAGTTGGGTACAATGAAAAGTACTGCTCTTGTGTTAACACAAAATACAGATAACTGTAGCAGGATAATTCTAAAGAGCAAAAATTAAATTTAAAATAAATAATAATTGTAAAAGTGAATACACAAGGCTTCTAAAATTAAGTACAATTAAAATTATATGTTCTATCTCAGTACTTATTACCCAATGTAGAAGATAAAGTGATTAAATATTTACCTTACGTGTTCTCATGTGATTTAATACCTATAATATAGATAATGCAACTATGAAACAATGAAATATTAAACACTAAATATTCACTTGCCAAATCATCTAATTATAGATGATACAAAATAGGAGGCAACCTTATATATCAAATATATTATTCAACTTTTATCTATTGAATGTATTAAACTTAATTAAAATTTATTGGGCCTATAAATCCTTTACTAATTAAAAAATAGAAAAGTTTATTCTAATGAATATATATAAAATGAATGTAAGTATATATGTATATATGAAGTTGTGCACACACAAAAATAGAATGCACATGTTTTAAAATCCCAAATGGAACATTTGCAAATTTGATCACATATCAGGCCACATAACAAGTCTCAATAAAGTTCAATCAATTTCTATATGAAAAAAAAAATGAATTGGGCCTAAAAATCATGTAAATGTATAAAACTACAGAAGTTTGTAGTGCCTAGGGACTCACATAAGGATGAGGTAAAAGAGGTCCTAGATAAGATGCCATCTTTTCAGAAAGCTAATAGAAAGTGGCCTTTTGCAACATGCAGATATTGATAACTCAAGAGTGATAAAGACTGAGGGAGTAAATGTCAAAGTCCCCTTGTTCGGGCTAACTTGTGGCTCCATGCAACAGCTTTCCAAGATCCACAAACATGGGGTTTACATAAGGGAGGTTAATGTAGATCCAAGCAGATACATATATTGTCCTGCAACTTCTCTGTCTCTCTCTCTCTGTCTGTCTCTCTCTCTCTCTCTCTGTCTCTCTCTCTCTCTCTCTCTGTGTCTCTGTCTGTCTGTCTCTCTCTCTCTCTCTCTCACACACACACACACACATTCTAGAAGTTTAATATAAAAACAGCATAATTATTTTGAGATTTAAGTAGTGAAAAAAATATTTTTCTATTGTGATAAAAAACATAACAAAGTTTACCATCTTAACCATTTCCAAGTTACGGTTCAGAATGTTAAGTACATTCTCATTGTGAAACATATCATCTTACAAATTGGAAACTCTATATCCACTAAACAATAACTCCTCTTTCTCCCCCTCTCCAGTCCCTAGTAACCATCATTCTACTTTCTGTTTCTATGAATTTGACTATGTTAGGTACTTCATGTGAGTAGAACCAAACAGAATTTGTCCTTTTGTGACTGGCTTATTTCATTTAGCATAATGTCCTTAAGCTTCATCCATATTGTGGCATGTGACAGGATTTCCTTCTTCTTTACGGCTGAATAAAAGCCATCGTATGTTGATACCACATTTACTTTATCCATTCTTCCATTGATAGAGCAGGTTGCATCTACCTTTCGGCTATTGTGAATAATACTGCTATGAACATGGGTGTGTAGCTGTCTCCTTGAGACTCTGCTGTCGATTCTTCTGGATATATACCCAGAAGTGTATTGCTGGATTGTATGGTAGCACTGTTTTTAAGTTTTTCAGGAACCTCCATACTATTTTCCATAAGTCACTGCACAAATTTACATTTCTTTCAACAGTGCATATTCTTGTATATTAAGCCCATACTGCTAGGTAAAACTCTAAAGTGCAGGGGGTTTCGTCTCCTGAAAGAAAAATTGAGCATCTTGGGGATTACCTAGTATTTGCCTCATCCACTTTCTCTCCTCCTCTCCACCGTAAGTCAAGAAGTGATACTCTGGTTTTAATCTTCCCAACAGGATGCTGATTATAAAATTTTCACAAGCATTTCTTCTAATTCACTGATTCAATAGAAATTAGATATCCCATTAACTATCTAACTGGATGGCCTCACTAACTGCTTCACGTTTTCTCTCTCTGGAACCACAAGTGTACATCCTTCCTCTTTCTGCTTCCCTGGGTAGGTCTCAATACCCCTCCAGGTTCAAAGATCCTATACCCTCATTAAATAAATAAGATGAAGTCTTTCCTCAAATTAGTCATGAATTGACTTTTACTTTCTTTAATGTTTATATAAAATTCAGTACCAAGAGAACAACCTTACCCCACCTAATGACCACTGGACTTCTGATGGTAAGAACAAAGGGGTCAATTCAAAGCAGAAAGCAAATTTCAATTACAACCCACAATAGAGCCTGTAAGAACACAGCATCTCTTCTTGTCTCACTGAGAGCGAAGGGTAGGCCGTCCAAAAATGGACAACTTTGGTGTGAACATTATTTTGAGTTAAAAGCAATTGAAACCCAGCAGATTCAGGAAAAGCTTTTACCTCCCCCCTGAACTGCTTGCTTATATAGGGAAGAGAGCTATTAACATATTCCTCTTTACCTAAGAAACTTATCTACATAATAAGGTAAACTTTGTTTTTCAAACACCTCCTTTCACCTTCTTGTTAATGGTCTTTCTCCCCTTTGTATCCTCAGACCCCTCTCCCCTCTCCTTAGCTCAAGTAAGCGCCCTGTTGCCTGACTGCCTTTGGAATTTCCATGTTTGTATGAATTCCCCACAAATATGTTACTAAATTTTATTTTCTCTTGTTAATCTGTCTCATGCCAACTTGATTTTTTAAAAAAAAATTAATGTTTATTTTATTATTTTTGAGAGAGAGACAGAGCGTGAGCAGGGGAGGGGCAGAGAGCAAGAGGGAGACACAGACTCTGAAACAGGCTTCAGGATCTGAGCTGTCAGCACAGAGCCTGATGCAGGGCTCAAACTCACAAACTGTGAGATCATGACCGGAGCCAAAGTCAGACACTGAACTGACTGAGCCACCCAGGCACCCCCATGCCAACTTGATTTTTAGTCCAGCCAGCAGGACCTTGAAGGGCAGAAGAAATTGTTCCTCCCCAACCCTTACCACAAGCCTCAGGTGTAGGCCATGCTGGGCAGTGATTAGGAACACAGGCTGTGAAGAAAGACTGCTTGGTTGAGTCCTACCTCTGCCACTCCCTGCTGAACCTGTTGCTTCATCTTTCCATGCCTTAGGTTTCTAATTTTTAACAAGAAGATAATAATGATACTTACTTGGTAGTATGTTGTGAGGATTAAATGTATTCACCCTTATAAAGTGCTTAGGAGAGAGCCTGGCTTATGTTTACAGCTATTACCATTTACACATATTACTGCTCTGAGTTATTTAAGTAAATATCTAATCAGCATCCTTCCAGAAATGGTTGATTTTGAGAGTCACGGAAGACAGGGGGCTAATTTAGAGGGGAGGGGTGATACTTTGGGGGTGAGAAACCACAAGTGTGAGGTGCTAGCAGACAAGAAGCTCAGCTTATGTTGAAGGGTGGTTACTCAATATATGTTTGTGGAATAAATGACTGAATGACTGAATGAATAAATAGGTGAGGCGTTGGCAGAAGAAAGAGAAAGGGAGATAGGCACATGCCAAAGATAAAACTGCAATTTTGCCTCATGCCAAATGCTAACTGGCATATTACTGAAATCGTGTGGACATGCCATCTTCGCAATAGGCCCATTACTGAAGCCTGACACTATGTATATGCTGCTGTGCCCAATAAGGTGAAACTAATTTTCTTCTTAGAATGCCCCATCCCACATCTGCCAGGGTCCCTCCACTTCAGTGTGTCTACTTCATGCTTATTTCTTCCACACAATCCCCAAAAGGGAACTGGAGAAAAAGAAAAATGAAGAGAAAGATAGAGAGGAAATGGTACTATGTGACTGTGGTGGCAGTGACGTTGGAAAGTATGCCTAGAGAGAAGAGCGTAATCCTGGAGACCTAGTACCCTCGTTACACCCACTTCCCTCATCTTCTCTCTTACCTTCTCACGAGGAGAATGCCCACATTCCCACGGAACTTTAGAACAGGTGCCCATTGAAGATCTTCCTCCTTTATGATGAAGATGGAAAATTGAGGTTTGTCACAACATCCTACCGATCTATTTTGAATTATTTTAATGCCCCAAAACTATACTGATCACACCCATCTGGAAAAACTCTAATCATGTGTGACCAAGTCTCTTCATGCCTGGACAAGAGTGGCTGAACAATACTGACAAGTCATTCGTCAAAGTAAAGTGTTCACTATAAATTTGTGGTCACCAAAGACGTCTCAGTAGCACTCAGTAATCCCACTATATTCCTTAGTTCACTCACTTTCCCATTCTCCACAACTATTTTCTCTGCTCTCTGAATAAGTCCAACTCTCCCTCCTTCTCTTTTTCTCACAGCTGGTCTCTGACTGACCCTTTCTTTACCTTTCTACTACCAAAGATGACAACTTATCCTCAACCACACCCATTTGACCCTGTCCCTTCTGACACACAGAGGTCTGCTTCTCTTGTTTCCTAAATTGGTGGCTCCTAGGAATCACCCCTGCTACCTTCTCACCCCTCACACTCCATATCTAATTCACCAACAAATCCTGTTCATTTTGCCTTCTAAGTAAGTGCTTTCAAATCAGTCCCTTTTCCATCTTTGCCATGTTAACAAGGTTCAAGTAGAAATCTCCTACTGGGTCTACTGCCATTGATTCCTGACTAATCTTACTGTATCCATCCAATAACTCCATGTATCTATTCATTTTTACAAAAATTATTTTTAAGTAATCTCTACACATGGGGCTCAAACCCACAACCCCCAGACCAAGAGTCTCATGCTCCATTGACTGAAGAGCTCAGACTGAGACAAACAGATGCCCTCCACCAATCTATTCTTAAAAACAGGGGCAGCTGGGTGGCTCAGTGGGTTAAGCGTCTGAGTTCAGCTCAAGTCATGATCTCACAGCTCGTGAGTTTGAGCCGGGTGTCGAGCTCTGTGCTGACAGCTCAGAGCCTGGAGCCTTCTTCAGATTCTGTGTCTTCCGCTCTCTCTGCCCCTCCCTGCTCACATTCTGTCTCTTTCTCTCAAAAATAAACATTAAAAAAAAAAGCAAACAAAAACTTTAAAAAATGTTTTTAAGTGTGATATTATACAAATACCAAAAACTTCACAAAACATAGATGTACAGGGTATACACACTATGTTATCACAAATTGATTACCAGTTTAACCACCACCCAAGTTAATAAATAGGGCATTGCCAGCCCTGAAGCCCATCTAAACCACTTTCTAATAACTAGCTCTTCTTCCCCCTCCTAGTATAACCACTATCCTGACTTCTAGCACTACACATTAGTTTTGCCTGCTTTTAACTTTATGCAAGTAGGATCATACTGTATGTATCTTTCTAAGTGTGGCTTCTTTCATTTAACATCATGTGCATGAAGTTTATCCATGTTGCAGTGTAAAATCACAGTTTGTTCATTCTCATTTTTATATAGCAGTCTCTTGTATACTTACAGCACAGTTATTAATTTTACTCTTTGTTAAGTTTATTGATTTATTTTGAGAGTGAGAGAGCACGAATGAGGGAGGGTCAGAGAGAGGGGAGAGAGAATCCGAAGCAGGCTCCTCACTAGGAGCACAAGAGCCCAATGCGGGGCTCAATCTCACAAACCATGAGATCATGGCCTGAGCTGAAATCAAGAGTTGGTTGCTAAACCGAATAAGCCACCCAGTCACCCCTAATCCCACTCTTGATAAACATTTAGATTGCTTCTGGATTAGGGCTATTGAGAACAGCAAACTGCTATGAACATTGTTATACATGTCTTGTGCTACAAATGTGCACACATTTCTCTTGGACCCATCCATGCTAGTCATAATAGCTACAGTGACCTTTCCTAATGCAAATCTGATCGTATTATTCTTTCAATGATTTTCGGTAATTCTTGGGAAAAACTAAAACCCTTCATTTGGTCTGCAAAACCCCACATAATATGGATTCTCTCCTTGCACAGCCTTTTCTCAAACCTTGACTTCTTCTGCTTCATGTTCTTATTTCCTTTCCTGAAATGAGAAACATCATGGGATCTTTTACAGTTTCTTCCCCTTGCCCAGATAACTACTCTTCTGCCTCTTTACCTAGCTCCCTTATTTTTTCTTCAGATCTCAACCCTGTCTTCAGCCCCAGAGGGAAGCTTTCTCTAACCTTCCTCTCCAGTTTAATTTTCTTAACGTCACATGTGAACTTCTCATCATTTGTCACATTTGTAATTTTATCTTTCTTTGATTAACATCTATACCCATTCGGCACCTCTCCCTCCCTTCCCCAACATACACTAGGTCATCAGTTTCAAGAGGATAAGGACTACGGAACTTGCTTGTGATTGTTTTTTGTTTGTTTGTCTGGTTTGGTTCTAGCTTTCACCCTAGACTTCTGCCTGGCCTATAGTAAGAACTCCATAAATATGTGTCCAATGAACGAACGAATGAATCAAATTACCACTACTCATTATGCGTAAGGGCTACCTGAATGAAGGTCAAGTATCAAAGAATTTCTGTTGGGGTCACTAATCATTTTGTGAGAGGATTATTAAAACAACAGCAACAAAACTCTTCTCTATTTTTCTAATGTCAAGAATCTGTCACCACGTTCATCAGCCTCACTTAAAATCAGGATTTGGCTTGTTTCACATGTATACAAGTGTTAGTTTAATTTTGCCAATTGTAGATAGCATTTTAAGGGCAGATTTGTAACTGTCTTTTCTTAAAATATAACTTAAGGATGAGGATATATTTAAACACTTCCATATTGATGAAATGTTAATTATGGGCCTTCTGGTTATTTAGTTCTCTCCAGTGCAGCTCTGAGGCACAAAGACAACTCTCATCACTACTAGCATGTCTATAGTGGAATTCTGTGGGGTCTGGTTTATGCTCAAAAGTACAGAGCAACATTTTTTTAAATGCAAGAATAATGAAAAAATAACAAACAGAAATACAAAGTACTTTCCCAGACATAAGGACTATGGGTAGATGTGTGAAAAGTAGATGAATAAATATAAAGGGTACCATCTGGATTGGATAGTTTACATGGATTTTTCATTTCTTTATTTAATTGTTTGCATTTTTATGTGATGCTTTTAATAGTATAGGACTTTTGCTTAATCCATTTTTCAATGATAGCATCATAACTTGTATTAGCTTCTAGGTAGGTCTAGGTATGTATGAATACTTTTGGGGATTTTTTTAATATATTTTACAATGAGTGGGTGTTCAGCATTAAGAGATTGCCTTAATGCTTTAAGTTACTTGGATATCTAAGTATGGACTAATTTTAATTTGTTGAATATTAAAGCAAAAATTAAAATCTACCTGAGATATTTCAAATATAGATACTTCACATTTTTTGAAAATCTTTTTTTTTAATTTTTTTAAATCTTTATTTATTTTTGAGAGAGACAGAGTACAAGTGGGGAGGAACAGAGAGAGAGAGGGAGACACAGAATCTGAAGCAGGTTCCAGGTTCTGAGCTGTCAGCACAGAGCCCGATGCAGGGCTCAAACTTACCAACCGTGAGATCATGACCTGAGCTGAAGTCAGACGCTTAATTGACTAAGCCACCCAGGTGCCCCTAGATATTTTACATTTTTAATTGAATGTGTGGATTTACTTTGCATTTTAAATTATTTGAAGTGAATTAAAGAAAATAATTAAAGAAAATAAAGAAAATGGCTTTGTTGCTAAAGGAGGTTTATTTGCCCTTACATGTATCTTCTTTTTTTTTCCATAAAGTGATTTAAAAGTTAGAAAACTTTCAGAAGAAAATGAGATTTATCTATTAACTATAGATTTGTAGTAGTGATTTGAAAACCATAACAATTACCTGTGTTTGTATTTGTTTAAATCTCTATTTCCCTCATACTTAAAATAATTTTATATTAAATGTTTTCTAATATCTCTTCAGAACTATTATTATTTGACTCTTCTTTCTTAGATTTTATTCTCTGATTTCCTAGCACCGTCAGAGTGGAATTGTATCCTAGTATGTAGCCCTCTAGTGGCTAAAACTTAAAAGGGGCACAATATTAAGGGGGGGGAAAAAAAAGAATCCCAATTCTTCCAGAAAGAAGACCATCCATTTAGAGAAGGAAAGGGGGAGAAAGGGCAGAAAGTAGGTGATAGACAGTGAAAGGAAAATTAAATGAAAGGTCAAAGTTAGCATTGTGAAATAGGGAGATGAGGACATAAGGAGTCAATCTTTTCTGAGCAGATGTGGTTTTAGAAAATTTTTGTGTATTTTCTCACTTTATCTTCACAAAGACTCTAAGGACACAATCCTTATTCTACAGGCAAAGAAACTGAGGCTCAGAGGATAAAAGAAATAACTGCCCAAATCACACAATTAGGGACTAGAGAGGTGGAATTTGATTCCAAAATCCATGCCCTTAAATATCAAGTGAAGTTGGAAACATTGAAGATGAGTTGGATGGAAGTTTTCCTTCATTCCTTATGGGGTTGCAACTTCCTGTTGGCTCAACAACTAGATCAACAGGAGTATGATGGATGAATGTGACAGGGGCACCACCCTATCACACACACCTATCCACCTACCTAGGGTTCTTGTGGAACTGGAAGTAAGGGGTGGAGTTCACTGATGACGCCCAGGCTCATACTCTAACCATAATGCATTAGCTCAAAAGGGTGGAGGGGGAAAGAAAAACAGCAATACTATGACAAATTAAGCTAAAGAAACAGTTTCTTTATCCCCATTCTGCAAAACAGTGTTCACATGCAGCATGACGTTAAGAGAGATAATAGCTTTCATGTTTCATAAATGCCTGCTGCTTCTTATTTTTCTTTATCTATTTTCATGATATGTAATACTGTATCTATAGCCAAAGGCTAGGGATGGGCTGTGTTTGGTAAAACATTATACTAGTTCCAGGCAATATCTAGAGACATTGTGTTGCAGGAGAGGAAACAAGACATGTGTCAAGGAGTACTACCTGTTAAATACTCAATACTATTTGTCAGTTGTTACAAAAGTAAGGATTACTACTTTTTAAAGTAATTTAAAATATACATATTTTAATAAACCCCCAGCACATATAAAGAAGAAAATTTCCTATATGGTAGTTCTCATTATAGTAAAATTCACATGACTATCTGAATTTAAAATTTGAGTAGGTCGATCTTTTTCTTAAAAATATTATTAGGTATGGGCTCCTGGGTGGTGGCTCAGTTGGTCAAGTGTCTGGCTCTGGATTTCTGCTTAGGTCATGATCTCGCGGTTTGTGAGTTTGAGCCCCTCGTCTGGCTCTGAGCTGACATGCGGAGCCTGCTTGGGATTCTCTCTCCCTCCTTCTCTGCCCCTCTCTCTCTCTCTCTCAAAATAAATAAACATTTAAATATATAATATATAATATATATTAATATAATTATATAATATAATTTGTTCCCTTTGTTATATATATAAGTAGTAGTTATATATATTATATATATATTAGTAGTATATATATTATATATATATATATATATATATATATAATTTGTTGATCTTTCAAGACACATCTATTGTTCTGCCTCTTAATGCTATTTGCATACTTCTCTTATCCCTTTCAAGATTATCATTTCTTTTGATTAAATAGATTATTTTGCTCATCACGGTAGTTTTGTTTTTAATGGTAAAAGTAATCCTACCTAAGCAAGTCAAAAAAGTCAAAGTGTATGAGACAAGCACTCGTAATCTCTGTCTTCCCCCTTCCATTCCTATCTCATGATATATCACATGTGAACAAATTGGTGGGTAGTCTTCCACACTTTTTCTATTTTCATACCAACAAATATAGGATTTGGTTTCTTTTTATTGCTTACTTCGCGTATAATTCTATAACTTGAATTTTTTTTTACATATTATAGATATCTTCTCTTAAAACATTTATTTCTAATTTGTTTCTATTTCAGTAGATGCAACACATTCCATACTATAAATGCACTGTTCCACTGTTCCACAAAATAGATACTTTGTTACTAGGTTTTTTAACACTATCAACAATACTACAATAAACAGATTTGTGCATTTGGCTTTCTACATTGATAGCTAAGTTCCTGCAGAATAGCTTCTCAAGAGCAGGATGGAGGAATTAATAGATATTTCCAAATCTCTAACCAAAAAGATAGTAGCATTCCCTTTAGGGATACATAAGAATATCTGTTTGCCTGTTCAGTCTCCAGTGCTGAATATTATCAATCTTTTAATATTTGTCAAACTGGTGAAAAATAGTACCCGATTAATTTTCTAATTTGCTTCTTCCTGACTATTAGAGATGTCAAATTATCTTTTCAAAAGTCAAATGTCAAGTTCCCTTTTTAAAGCTCTATTACCTAGCACCCCTCAGCCCAAGTCCTACCACTAACCTGAGTCTTGACAATGTACATGTGAAAAACTCATTCAAGAACATGGCCAATTTGTTCCTTGACTGTTGAAAAACATCATCAAAAAGACATGACCGCTGATTGACCTGTGAACTGGACTTGGGTACCTCAGGGGCTCCTCACCCCCTCCCTTGTCTTTGGAATGTGGGTTCTGCGTACCTTTCCTGCTCCCAAAGTTTGTTCCAAGGACATAACTTTGAGATGGCATTGTGGTGTTGAAAACACCCACACAGTATGTACCTTACTGAGCCTGTCAGGGCCTCTTTATAAACTTTTAAGATTGTGGCGGGGGGGGGGGGGGGGCGGGAAGGAGGTGCGGGAATTCACTTGTCTTGCTGCTGCCTCAGACCAGCCTTGTATGTTAGTTCTCTTTGTTATTATTAAAACTACCACTTACCAGCCTCTTTCTTTGGTCTCTCCCTGCCCTCCACATACAGAGTACAGTTTCAGATTGCACCAGGAAAGCTCGCCAGAGGCCTGGGAACCAACACTGAACTCTTCATCTTTAATGATATTCACCTCCACCCACGTAAGCCATCCACTTCCATGGACACAAATGAACTTGTCATTATCTGGAACTACTTGAACTTCTGAACTTAAATTCAGACATCTCATTCTGACTACTGCCTTCTTTCTACTCTTTCATGTCTCTTTCTCAGATATTCCCACAATACCTGTCAATTCATCTAATTGAGGCTTCCAGTCAATTAGATATTTGCAAGATCATCATACACAAGCAAGAAACACTTTTCCAAATGTGAGCCAATCAAAGCTTCAGAAAGCAATGCTTCTTGGTTTTGGGGGAGATTATATAACATCCAGTGATTTTTCAATCCAAGAAGGACTCGGGGAGTGGATGGGAACTTGGAGATTGGTTTGAGTTGTCACAAAGACTAAGGAGTCATTACTGGCATTTAATGGAAATGTTTCCAAGGGATGTTATATGTTCTTCATATCTGGAACAGTCCCTTATAAAGAAGTACTGTCCCAATTAAAATATAAATAGTGGCCCTAGTTAAGATATACCAAACCCCCTCAATAATTTAAATTAAAAAGACGAATGCAGATGTACATAAATTTTTTTTATGATTTATAGGTTTCTGCTGACCCCTCAAGCCCATTTATGGAGCCCAGATTAAAAACTCCTGCATCAGATTTCTGAAATCTTTATAACATGCCATGATCTTGGAATTTTGTGCTCATGTGCTGACAGATGATTAATAGAGTACATCTGTACCAGAGTATTCCTAGTAGATCAGAAAATAACTCTAATCAAAATTACATTCTTAGGAAAGTAACTCAGAATAGTTCCTAAGATTGCATTTAAGAAGATTGCAATTAAGATTGCATTTTTTGACAGCTTTCATTAGAGTTTTAACTGTTGAACTCAGTCAGGCTCATGGTCTTAAAGAGACCTCATTACAACATTTAAGAAACAAGACTGACAGTTGTAGTCACATCAGAATAAATTCAATTATGCAAGATTTGTAATAGCAAATTTCTGGTATAAAAGGGAAAAACCTATATATGAATATGAGTCTAATATTCCTAAAACCTGAATTTTTTACTTAAAAAGCACTTTTTGTCATTAAAACTATACCAGGTATACAGTAGATTTGTGTTAAATACACTCTCATGCTTCCTTTGCAGGGTGTTCATTTACAAGAAAGCAATACTAATCATCCATATAACTTCCTGACTTTGTGTTCTATCACAGAAAGCCTTCTCAGTTCAGTAATTCTAGTTAATGTAATAGGATAATGTAATTATGTTTCATTTTGTAAGGTATACAACAGGGATCTCCTATTTTGCTGTCCCGGTTTTTCAATAAAGTTTTGATTATAGGCCAAAAACATAAAAACACACAAAAAGCAAAAAAACCCAGTTCCTACATAAACTAGATACTGTTTAAAAATATGACTGGCAGTGTTCAGCTGTTTCAAAACTTCTTTCTCTTGATACTTCTGCCATACTTGAAGCCCACAAATAAACTGCTTCTCTTTCTCTTTGGGGAACTCTAGTTAAATATGAACATGATAACCCCTTCACTTTGGTTTTCCATAGAACAGCTGAGGTTATAATTTTCACAAGGAGCTTCACTAAATCTAAGGATAATTTTTAAAATACCATAAAGGCATAAATTTTATGTAACATTATCATAATTAATCATAAACGCCCTCTTCTGTTTCATATTCCACCTGAAGAATTTATTTATTTTTTATTTTTTTTAACGTTTATTTTTGAGACAGAGAGAGACACAGCATGAATGGGGAGAGGGTCTGAGAGAGAGACACACACACAGAATCTGAAACAGGCTCCAGGCTCTGTGCTGTCAGCACAGAGCCCCACGCGGGGCTCGAACTCACAGACCGCGAGATCACGACCTGAGCCGAAGTCGGACGCTCAACAGACTGAGCCACCCAGACGCCCCTGAAGAATTTATTATTGAGGAAATTCCTTTTCCTGCTTTTCCTTGGAAAAGGATTAGGTAGAACTCACGTTTCCATAGAAAGTCTAGATAAACAATTGATTTTAAGGATATTTTTAATCTTCATAGGGAATACATCAACATAAAAAAATGCATCAACGTTTGTACTGAAATTTTTCTTCTCCTCAAAATTAGGTACAGTTATTTCTTCTGTCCTTAATTACAGAAATAAGAATTCCTTTCAGTTGTAATTGTTTTAGCTTCCATTTACTGTATCCGATCCTTTTGTCTTTATACATCATCACCCCCTTCACCCGAACCGAATAAGCCACCCAAGTGCCCCTCAAAAATAATATTTAACTTAAAGATATTTTAGTAAATATTAATGTGACTATATCAGTGAAGAGTAGACCAATTTTCTGGATAATGAAGACAAAGACTGTATTAAGGTGAATTAGTTAATTTAGATTTCTTTTGAATCAGTAGAAGTCACAAAATTATTTTTCCTCTTTTATACAACTTTGCCTTTGGAGGCCTAACTAATAATGCTTCAAAATAATTAAAATGCTATTTTGAAAGTTACACTATTTGGTACTTCTCAATGTGGATAAATAACATTACATTATGTTATTATTTTCATATTATAAAGGCTTATAGTCTGAAGTTATAAGTTAAGTCACATAACTATTTACATAAAGAATATATATGAAAGTGATTATTCTTTAAACTATTTTGAGGTTTATGTTCAGACATTTATTTATTTCTATTTTTTAATTAAAAAAATTTTTAATGTTTATTTATTCTTGAGAGAGAGACAGAGCATGAGCAGGGAAAGGGTCAAGAGAGAGGGAGACACAGAATCAGAAGCAGGCTCAGGCACCAAGCTGTCAGCACAGAGCCCGACATGGAGCTCAAACTCACAAACCACAAGATAATGACCTGAGCCAAAGTCAGATGCTTAACCATCTGAACCACCCAGCTGCCCCTCCATTCAGACATTTGGAAATGTACTATCTAGTTTATGGGAATTAGAAGTAAGACTGTGTAAATCTTTCTGAACATTGAAATTACCATATTTCATTCTTCTGAATTTTTACTTCCCAAAAACACCTGGGAGAACTGAAAAACCAATTTAACAAACTTTAAAAAACTACTCTCCACAAATTTCTTATCTAAGAACTACTTTTGTTTATGTCTTTTTCCTTTTGATGACATCTATACATTTTAAACATAATTTACAGCTAATTTTCAATTAGTGTTTATTTACTATACATTAGGGAATAATCTAAAGACGAGCTGTGCATTAGTCCATAATTTCAAGGAAGTGACAATCTAGAGGCGGAATTTACCCAAAAGCAAGCAGTTATTGATTAGCTCCCATTTCATCTAGAGAAACAATGATGAATTGGATAGACATGATCGCTTCCCTTGTGGACTTTATATTCTCGTGAAGGATTCAGATAGTAAGTTTGTATATAAATAGAGAAAATAACTACAACTTATGATAATCAATAAAGAAAAAATGAATAGGGTGCTGTAAAATAAGTAAAAGGGAATACACTTTAGAAGATGTATTCAAGGCATGGTGCTGTGTTCCATCTTTGAGACAAAAACTCAAAGATGAAAAAGACATAGCTCTGATCTCCAGTTCACTATCTAGTGAAAGGCATACGATAAATATGTAAACAACTACATGTACCAGAATCAAATAAAAACCATAAAAAGATAAAAGCGACATATATAGAAATGAACAGTCACTAAATAATCCTGATTGGAATTATTCAGGAAGCATTTATGGGCAAGGTAATGTTTAAGTTGGGTTTTGAAGGATGACTATGCTTTTGCTGATAGAATAATGAGTAAAAGACAATATGACAAAAGGCAGAGAAGGGTGAAATTATACTCCAAATCCAGGAAATGTGACTATTTCACATTTGGTTCAAGTGCATAAAAGGGGGCTTGTTGGGGCTAAATGACTGTGCTAACAATGAAACTAAGACCAAAATTGATTTTCTGTTCTATCTAGTTCAGTCTAAGGTAGCTGCTATTTCTTATCTAATTCATTTCTATAAATATTTTGGGTGCCTCCATTTTAGTTCCTAACAATTTCAGTTCAAACTGGCCATTCTGAGAGACCTTATGGGTTACCCAGGGTATGTATACATGTGAATATGTGTTTTCACGATTTAGGATAGGTGTACATACCCACCCAAACATTTATATATGTATACATACCCTATAATGTAAATCTCATTTTCTCTACACCTCTCCTGTCATCTCCTTTATTCACCTCCATACCTATCAGGCAATGGACACATGGCTATAAGACCATGACAGACAGCCTAATGAATGTCTATCAAATTCTTTAAATTAGAAAAAAGAAACAAGCTATAAATGCAATGAGGTACATTATTTTTATGAAAACATTTAAGCAGAAATGATAATCCCAAACCATACAGAACAATATTTTAGCATTAACCTGTGAAAGAAGAATAGTAAGTTGTAGGAACAACAGAGCTCTGGATTCTAATCTCAGCTTAACCATGACTCACCTGTATGACTCTGGACACGTCATGGAAGCACTCTGCATTTTATTTCCTCATAGGCAAAAAAGGAATGACAATATTCATCCTACCTCATAGGGAAGATGTTTGGACTATCTCATTAGTGATTGTAGAGTGTTATTAAAACACACTGCATAATTGTTATTTGGTCTGAGTCTCATCCTATGTAATCCAATGAGAGTTTTATTATTACCCCTTTAATTATGGCTGCAGATTTTATATAAGGCTTCCCATTTCCTCTACCTTATTCCTCATAAAAGAAACTTTGAAATATATCTCTGTGGTAAATATAGTAGCTCTCTTTTTCTAACTATCTGTTAAAGAAGGACTATTGAAACAATGAAGAATACTGTGTGGACCCAGAAGATATTATGAAAGACTAAGGACTACAATAGGAGGTCATTTTCTGCCTGAGGAGTCAATAAATTAGCTCCTTGACACAATTAGTAACAACTTCTGTAAAGGAACTATTGTACTTAATTTTAGAATCAACACCAAAAATTGCAATGAGCCAGTATTTCTTTACTACATACAAATTGTGATCAAATCAGCTTTTTACAGTGAGAATAGTAGACTTGAAGTCATGAATATCATTTAGTGAAAAAGCATTGGAACAAAAACTCTAACTTCCGCAGTTAGCGTCTGTTTATATTTGGGCAAGTAATTCCTTCTTGTTACTCTCTTTTTATTTTATTTTGATTACAAAAATCAAACTAAATAAAATAAAGTTTCTCAAAACTTAAATTTAACAGTATTTGCTAAGCCTTTTCTAAGTTTTAAAGTGTTACATAAATGTTGCATTATCATCATCATTATTATTATTATTATTATTATTACTGTCTTGCCTTTGATACTTTCCAAAAAGTGCTGCTTAAAGGGTTATTGTCTTTTTCCCTGTCAGTTTCCTAGGGGTCATAATGAAAAATTGTGTCATATAATGGAACCTTCTTGTCCTAGGTGATAAACTTGAGCATATCACAGTAGCTAATGCTCCTGTATAGATTATATCTCAGAACATGTGACTAACTTGAATCCAGGGAATACAAATTATTGCAAAAAGTACCTAAATAAATACATTGCATGGACTCAAGAAGGAAAGTAAATGCAGAGATTTCAGGAAATCCTCTCAGTCATTTTTAATAAGTGAAGAAATTTCATTTGCTTTCTCTACCATCCACTTAACATCCATTGGTATCCCAGAGCTTCATATTTTTTTCTACCTCAGTTTTATTGAGGTATAACTGAAATAACATTGTGTAAATTTAAGGTGTACAACCTGCTGATTTGATATATTTATATGTTGCAAAATGATCACTGTGATAGCATTAGCTAACATCACCATCCTGTTACATAATTATCATTCCATTTTTGTGGTGAGAACATGTAAGATTTACTTTCTTGGCACTTTCAAGTACATAACTTAGCATTATTGCCTCTAATCACTATGCTATACATTAGATCTCCAGAACTTGTTAATCTTATAACAGGAAGTTAGTACCATTTGACTAATATCTCCCATTTCCCCCACACCCAGCCCTTCATAACCACCACTTTACTGTTTCCCTTAGTTCGATTTTTTTTAGATTCCACATATAAGTAATATCATACAGTATTTGTGTTTCTCTGCCTGAGAAACACATAATACATAGCATAATGCCCTCAAGTTTCATCCAAGTTGTTGCAACTGTCAGGATTTCTTTCACTCTCATGGCTAAGTAATACTCCATTGTGTGTGTGTGTATATATGTGTGTATATATGTGTGTGTGTGTGTGTGTGTGTGTGTGTGTGTGTGTATGTGTCACATCTTCTTTATTTATTCATTCATTAAAGACACTTAGGTTATTTCCACATCTTGGTTATTGTGAATAATGCTGCAATGAACATGGAGTACAGATATCTCTTTGAATCCTGGTTTTATTTTCTTTGAATATATTCCCTAAAGTGGATATATCCCCAAAGTGGGATTGCTGGATTATCATTATGGCAGTTCTATTTTTAATTTTTTGAGGAACCTCCATATTTTTTCCATAGTGGCTACACCAATTTATATTCCCACCATAGTACAAAAGTGTTCTCTTTTCTCCACACCCTTACTAGCACTTATTTCTATAGCTTTTGTCTTACCCACTTAAGGATACAGAGAAGTGTCATGGGTCCATCTTACTTTTCAGAGTAGAAAACTGTGGAATCAGAATCAGGGTTGTACCCCACGGTGACATCTCACTTTCTGAAATAGGATTAGAGAACCACTAATGGGAACAGGAATGCGAATAGAGTTTGGAAATTCTGCCTCAGGTCTCACTTGAGTCCCAAACAATCCACAGCTGATACCTTCAGAATTTAGAGATATTATTTATGGATCAACATAAGTTTAGCTATTTGCTTTTTCAATGGATTTATCAGTCTTACAGAGATTGTTAACATCTGTTTATTTACTTATTTTTTAATTGAAGAGATTATTTAAACTAGCATGCTAGCATTACAGGTAGCTGGAGGGTAGTCTCACGTGAGGTCTGGAGATCACAGAGGTATAAAGGATGTAAGCTCACTTAAGAATTCACTCACAGTTCTTTTCTTGGTTACTTTTAGATATCACAGGATTGTGGTTTCCTTCCTTCACACCACAAAAGTCACTAAAATGCCAGCAACTTTTGCTAAATTTCAGTGGTCCTTAAAATCAGCTTATTAACACAGTCACCAGGGATTTTTAAAAATATATATTTCTGGGCCCCAACCCCTGAAGATCTATGCTGCAGCCTAAGCACTGATAAGCCAGTTATAGAAAACACTGCTCTACTCTTGCCTACTTTCCTCAAAATAGTATCATCATTATCTTCATCATCAACACCATCATCACCATTCATTGACAGTTTATTAAATGCCATGTGCTATGCCAAGTACTTTTCATTTAATACTTAAAATCCTGGAGAGTATTTTATCCATGTAGCAATATGGAAACTGAAGAATGAAGAGACTAAATAACACAGACACCAAATGGTGGAGCTAGGATTCAAACCTGATCTGTCCAACTCCAGTCTTTCCCTTTGATAATACCTCATACTTGACTCTCCACACAATTTTTTTTTCAACAGTCTTTCTACGTCCCTTCTTTTCCTTCCTGTTCCTTGCTTATGAAACACAAGCTTGGCTTTTCCAAGAAGTTTTGTAAACATTCCAAAAATGTGTTGAAAGCAATTTTTAAATGCCCTTTACCTCAGAAAACATCTCCCAAAACTTGGAAATAGACCGTTTTTTTGAATTGACAAAACCTATTTTACTTAATTGCATTATTTTTACTGTCAGTCTACTCCAACTCAGAGTTTTTTCATGTGCACCCTTTTCCCCAGTTTTCCAAGTGTAACTGATTCATACACTAATTTGACTAATGTATCTAAAAGTCTCACACATAATGATTTCATTTTCTGTGCGTCAATGTTGAAGCAAAAATAAAACATTTTTTTCTAAGTGGCACTGAAACTCAGATTCTTTGTTTTGAGAGTTACAATAGAAATGATTAATAAAGGTTACCTGAAACTGTCATGATCATGATTAAAGTCTAAATGTTAGTCACTGATATTTACTAATCTGCTCTACTGGGACTTGAAAGAGGCTTAAACCTCGTCTCAAAAACTCTCCCACTTAACAAATTATATTATAAGCCAAAGGTAATATGATAATTCTTAAACTTTTTGCTTCATTTTCCAGAATTAAAAATCAAATGCTGGTTCCAGATTTTTAAAAAAGGAAACACACACATATACAAATACATATAGAGTAAGAATCTTAAAATTATCTTCTTTGTGTAACATTTTAATGACTGGAATATTTGTTTCTCATTGTGGTCCTTCCAATATGTGAGTTCAACAGAATTCTGACAGCAATGAAATAGTATGTTTGGCTGCTGTGATAGTAAGGCCCATTGTATCAGTGAAAACTTCTTTTAGATGGGAAAACGTCCTTTCCATCCTGACTTTCATGACCCTCAGCTCTCCTTAACTATTTATTCTCTTAGGCAAAAAATATTTATGGATATATGAGTGACAAACATTACAATTAAGTTCTACTTTTGTAGTATTTGTCAAATAAATTAAATCATTAAAAAAGAACACAACTTTGTACTTTTTATTTTGCATTTAATATTCAAGGACTACAATAAATAGATAAAGAAATGGCATATTTTGATTTTTTCCATATACTTATTTACTTTATAACTCTAAACTGTTATTCCTTATACACAGGAACAGAATACATCAATTAGTGTAAATCCAATGATACAATCTCATCCCAGTAGAACAAGAGACAAAAAAAAAAAAAAAAAGTAGTCATTTCAGCAAATAGCAAAGAAAAAGCTGCTTTAAATGTCAAGGCCTCCATTCTAGTTTTTGGTAAATAAATAAATATATATATTTAGTATATTTATTATTGTTATATTATTATATATAATATATAACATATTATTATATTTATTATTATTATATTTGGTAAATAAATATATTTAATTAATTTATTTATTTATTTATTTTGGCAGAGAGAGAAGTTAAGAAAGAGAATCCCAAGCAGGCTTCCCACTGCCACACTGCCAGGGCAGAACCCAATGCAGAGCTTAAACTCACGAACTGTGAGATCATGACCTTAGCAGAAGTCGTATGCTTAACTGACTGACCCACCCAGACACCTGGACAAACTAGATTTTAAACTAAAGGTTGTAACAAGACATGAAAAAGAGCATTACATCATAATTAAGGGGTCTATCTATCAAGATCTAACAACCGTAAACATTTATGCCCCCAACTTGAGAGCACTCAAATACATAAAACAATTAACAATCAACATAAAGAAACTCATTGATAATAATACCATAATAGAAGGAAACTTTAATGCCTGACTTATAGCAATGGACAGATTATCTAAGCAGAAGATCAATAAGGAAACAATGGCTTTGAATAACACTGGAACAGATGGACTTAACAGATGTATTCAGAGCATTTCATCCTAAAGCAGCAGAATACACATTCTTTTCAAGTGGAACATTCTCCAGAGTAGATCACAAACTGGGTCACAAATCAGGCCTCAACAAGTACAAAAAGATTGAGATCATACCATGCATATTTTCTGACCACAACACTATGAAACTTGAAGTCAACCAAAAGAAAAAAATTGGAAAGATCATAAATACATGGAAGTTAAAGAGCATCCATCCTACTAAAGCATGAATGGGTTAACCAGAAAATCAAAGAAGAAATAAAAAAGTAAATGGGGGCACCTGGGTGATTCAGTCGGTTGAGTGTCCAACTTCTGCCCAGATCATGATCTCACAGCTCGTGAGTGCGAGCCCTGCGTCGGCCTCTGTGCTGACAGCTCGGAGCCTTGAGCCTGCTTTGGATTCTGTCTCCTGCTCTCTCTGCCCCTAACCCACTCACATTCTGTCTCTGTCTCTCTCAAAAATAAATAATCATTAAAAAAAAAATAAAAAAGTAAATGGAAGCAAATGAACATGAAAACATGACAGCCCAAAACCTTCGGAATGCAGCAAAGGCAGTCACAAGAGGGAAGTAGATGGCAATACAGGCCTATATTAAGAACCAAGAAAACTCTCAAATACACAAACTAACCTTACACCTAAAGGAACAGGAAAAGGAACAGCAAATAAAGCATAGAGCCAGCAGAAGGAGGGAAATAATAATGATTAAAGCAGAAATAAATGATATAGAAAGAAAAAAAAAAACAGTAGAACAGATCAATGAAACTAAGAGCTGGTTCTTTGAAAGAATAAACAAATTGATAAACCCCTAGCCAGATTTATCAAAAATAAAAGAGAGAGGACCCAAATAAATAAAATCATGAATGAAAGAGGTGAGATCACAACCAACACCACAGAAATACAAACAGAATTATAACAGAATATTATAAATATATGCCAACAAACTGAGCAATCTGGAAGAGATGGACAAAATCCTATAAAGATACAAACTACCAAAATGAAACAGGAAGAAATAGAAAATTTGAACAAACCCATAGCCACAAAGAAATTGAATCAGTAATCAAAAATCTCCCAACAAACAAAAGTCCAGGGTCAAATGGCTTCCCAGGGGAATTTGACCAGACATCTAATGAAGAGGTAATACCTAGTCTTGTCAAACTGTTCCAAAAAATAGAAATGACAGCAAAACTTCCAAACTCATTTTATGAGGCCAGTATTACCTTGATTCCAAAACCAAAGACACCATTAAAAAGAAGAATTACAGACCAATATCCCTGATGAACATGAATACAAAAATTCTCAACAAGATACTAGCAAATTGAATTTAACAGTATGTTAATTCACAATCAAATGGGATTTATTCCTGGCCTAGAGAGATGGTTCAATATCTGTAAGTCAATCAGTGTAATACACCACATTAATAAAAGAAAGGATAAGAACCATATGATCCTCTCAATAGATACAGAAAAAGCATTTGACAAAACACCGCATCCATGTTCAACAAAGTAGGGATAAAAGGAACCTACCTTAACATCATAAAAGCCATATACAAAAGACCCACAGATAATATCATCCTTAATGGGGAAAAACTGAGAGCATTTCCCCTAAGGTCAGGAACATGACAGTGATGTCCACTCTCACCACTGTTGCTTAACATAGCCCTAGAAGTCCTCAGCAATCAGAAAACAAAAAGAAATAAAAGGCATACAAATCAACAAAGAGGAGGTCAAACTTTCCCTCTTTACAGATGACATGATACTCTGTAGAAAACCCAAAAGTATCCAAAAAAAAAAAAATTGCTAGAACTGACACATGAATTCAACAAAATTATAGGATATAAAATCAATGTACAGAAATCTGTTGCATTTCTTTTAAAGAAATTTTTTTTAACGTTTATTTATTTTTGAGAGAGAGACAGAGCATGAGTGGGGTTGGGACAGAGAGAGAGGGAGACACAGAATCTGAAGCAGGCTCCAGGCTCCAGGCTCCAAGCTGTCAGCACAGAGCCTGATGCGGGCCTCGAACTCATGAACCATGAGATCATGACCTGAGCTGAAGTCAGACACTTAACTGACTGAGCCATCCAGGTGCCCCGAAACCTGTTGCATTTCTATACACAAATAATGAAGCAGCAGAAGGAGAAATCAAGGAATCAATCCCATTTACAACTGCACCAAAAATCATAAGATACCTAGGAATAAATGTCACCAAAGAGGTAAAAAGAGATCTGTATGCTTAAAACTATAGAACACTTATGAAAGAAATTGAAGAAGACACAAAGAAATGGAAACACATTCCATGTTCAAGGATTGGAAGAACAAATATTGTTAAAATGTCTATACTACCCAAAGCAATCTACACATTCATTGCAGTCCCTATCAAAATAACAC
Organism: Felis catus; assembly: GCF_018350175.1. Classification (NCBI taxonomy): domain Eukaryota; kingdom Metazoa; phylum Chordata; class Mammalia; order Carnivora; family Felidae; genus Felis; species Felis catus. The sequence goes on along the minus strand of NC_058374.1, from coordinate 67,160,108 downwards.
GGGAATTTTTTACAGAGCTAGAACAAATAATTCTAAAATTTGTATGGAGCCACAAAGTTCCCTGAATAGCCAAAGTAATCCTGAAGAAGAAAGGAAAGCTGGAAGCATTACAATTCTGGACTTCAAGATATATTACAAAGCTGTAGTCATCAAGACAGTTGGTACTGGCACAAAAACAAACACATAGGTCAATGGAAGAGAATAGAGAAGCCAGAAGTGGACTCATAACACTGTGGTCAACTAATCTTCAACAAAGCAAAAAATAAGATCCAATGGAAAACAGTCTTTTCAACAAATGGTGTGGGAAAACTATACAGTGATATGCAGAAGAATGAAACTGGACTACTTTCTTATACCATACACAAAAACAAATAAAAAATGAATGAAAGTCCTAATGGGAGATCTTCAAAAACCTAGAGGAGAACATAGACATCAACCTCTTCGACCTTGCCTGTAGCAACTTCTTACTAGACATGACTGGAGGCAAGGAAAAGAAAGGCAAAAATGAACTAATGGGACTTCATCAAGATAAAAACCTTCTGCACAGCAAAGGAAATAATCAACAAAACTAAAAGTTAGTCTATAGAATGAGAGAAGATATTTGAAAATGACATATTGGATAAAGGATTAGTATCCAAAATCTATAAAGAACTTATCAAACTCAACACCCAAAAACCAAATAATCCAGTTAAGAAATGGGCATAAGACATGAACAGACATTTCTCTTCTTTTTTTAAAATTTAAATCCAAGTTACTTAACATAGAGTGTAATAATGGTTTCAGGAGTAGAATTTAGTGATTCATCACTTGCATATAACATATAACTTGTTGCTTATCCCAACAAGCGCCCTCCTTAAAGTCCATCACCCATTTAGCCCATTCACTCCCCACCCCACTCACCTCCCTATACAGACATTTTTCTAAAGAATACATCCAGATAGCTCTTTGTTGAGAGTAAAATGGTAACATTTTACTCTTCTTGTGCACATAATTACATACATAAAAATAGCTAAACAGCATGTACTTTAAAAGAATATATGATGAACTCATTTTCATGGTAATATTAATAATGTTGATATCCCATTACAACTTGATTTTTAACTGAAGGTATCCATTATATGGATGTATCATTATTTACTTAACCAATCTCTCATGTATAACTTGAAACCCAGTTTTTTTGACATTGTAAAGAAGGGATAAATGTCAGCACATTTATGAATATTTTGTTAGGTTAAATTCTTAGAAGTGGAATCAGTGATAAAGGATTTGTATATTTAAAACATGCTGCCTTAGTGATTATACTTAGTCTGTGGGGTCAGTGACACAGAACTCTCTGTAGTAAATGGGCTTTCTTGAGTAGGGTTCAGATTTTAGAACAAATAGTACATTTGCTGACGTTTGAAATGTGATTAATAACTGACTATTAAAGACAGTCCTACAAGGTAAAGGCAAAAAAAAAAAAAGTCACAAATCCTTTAGAAGCAACTGAGATAGTTGAAAGATAGTGGAAAGATGCATAGTTGCTGAACAACTGTCAACAATCCAGGGCTCATTGCAGGGGGTTGGGGTGGAGAAGGTATGAACTGCTTCTGTGGTTGCATTCAGAAACTCATGTCTATTTTAGCACCAGCTGGTCTTATACTTTCTTCCTACTCTTCCAATTTCTTTCCTTGCTGAGTTCCAGTCTAGCCTCTGGACTTTGAAGTGGTGTGTTCCCTTTCAATGTTCAGGCCCCAGAAAATACAGATAATTTTGAGAGAGACAGAGCAAGAGTGGAGCAGGGGCAGAGACAGAGAGGGAGACACAGAATCTGAAACAGGCTCTAGGCTCTGAGCTGTCATCACAGAGCCCGACGTGAGGCTCGAACTGGGGAACGGTGAGATCACCACTTGAGCTGAAGTCAGAAACTCAACCAACTGAGCCACCCAAGCACCCCACATTTTTTTTTTTCCTTAATTTGATTTTAGAGAGGGAGAGAGAGCAAGAGCAAGCACAAGTGGAGCAGGGGGCAGAGAGAGAAATACAGTCCTAAGCAGGCTCCACTCTTGGTGGGGAGTCTGACACAGGACTTGATCCCACAACCCTGGGATGGTGATCTGAGCCTAAACCAAGATTTGGAGGCTCAACCAACTGAGCTACCCAGGCACCCCAGGCGTCAGATAATTTCTTAATAGATGGTGTCAGTTTTGCTTATAAACTGGAATCTGATCATCGTCCCCAATAAATATCCAATAATGTACTGGGACATGCCAATGAGTATCCTGTTACTTTGACATATGAGATCAGCATCTTCTGCAATCTTTGCAATTCCCTATAATCTTGGGCCATAGCAGAAAAGGGATAGTTTCTTTTGAGGCAGAGATGAAGAAATGGAGTTGCAGTTAGGGAAAGGGCAAGGAAACATTGATCACAATAGAGAAAATTGACCTTAATGTACAGTCTCAACAGTATTATCTTTGTATGGGAAGGATTTGGAGCACATTCATTCATTTCTTATTCATTCATTCATTTATTGATTAAACATTTATTAAATAACAATGAAGAATCAGACAGTCACTGGGAAGTCAACATTAAATACTTCACGGTCATTGCCCAGAAGGGGCTCACAGTCTGAAAGATGCACATGCAATATTTTTAGTTCTATCTAAACTTAGAAATGGGGAGAAATGGTAAATATAGTTTCCAATATAAAGCTTAAGTTGGGATTGAAGAAGTAGCAGAATTGGCCTGAGCACAGTCTGCAGCTAAGTAACAGGTTGTAATGTCTGGGTGCCCTGGACCCTGAAGAACCTAGGATTGTATCTTACAATTGCATTTAGGTGATGAATCACATGTGCTTAAAGAATTAGCACTTAATGGCATATCATGGCTATGTTACTGAACTAAGTGCTACTAAGTAAGAACAATTATGCCTTGACTTCATGAAGTTTATATGTAAATTCATTGGTCATTGGAGCACCTGAAGAGGAGAAAAAGAGATTTATTTGATGTTTGGCTAGTGAGTGAGAAGTAAACCTGATACAAGATCTTTTAAGACAAGTTATCAGAATGGTTTTGGCTGAGTTGAGCTCATCCCAGAAGCCACCTACCTAGGTCGAGAAGGAAAGCTGCATAAAACACAGAGTTAAGAAGCAGCTATCTTAGAGCAGCTAATCTGTCTCAATTTTCTCACTAGTTCCTTCAGAAAAGCTGTACCACCTTGTTTGAAAACAACGTGCAATGGTTAGTCGATATTGGAAAGGATGACAGTGCGAAATCAAAGGAAAAGGCAAGAGTTAAAATTACATTGCAAAATTATGATAAGAAACAGATTACCCAGGGGAGATTGTGCTAGCAAAAGCCAGATAACTGAAATAAAAAATCTGGCATCTGTGAACTTTGTGATTAAGTAGAATACAAAATGAATGTTTAGGAATTTCAATTAAATTCTATGCTTCTCTTTGGTGATGATCCCACTTAGTTTTATGATACTCCAGGTATCTCCAGCTATCTGAAAGTGTGTTGTGAAATTTTGTAAGCAAAATAAACTTACTAAAGACAAATAATTAGGTATAAGAAAATATGCTTAACTGGAACTCATGAGATTTGAATTCTATTTTAGTTTGCCAATAACTAGTGTGAATTTGAACAAAAGAATTCTTTCTGACTCTCAGTTTCTTCACTTTTAAGTTACAGAAACTGACTGGTTTTTACAGTACCATCTAATGGTATAATTTTGTTTTTTTGAACACCTCGGGCCCCATATATGTAAGGGGCTGGGCAGGAAGTGGTATTTGTGATTTGGAAATCAGAGTTTTGTAACTCTCCAAATCTGAGGACTCATTATTACATGCTAAATAACCTCATACTTTCTTTGGGAAGATGGGGATGAAAAATTGTCTTGCAGCTGGGAAGACCCACAGAGCACACAACGAAGCCCGAGGGAAAAGTAATACTTATTGGAGGCTGAGTCTGGCAGTGAAGAAAGGATGGGCCAAAGGAACCCATAAGGGGACTTTTTCCTACCTATCTTATTATTTCTTGGGAATTTCTTTTTTTTAATTGTATTTTATTATTATTTTATTTTATTTTTCCTAATAAATGTCACAAATATCCGACTCAATAAAGTACCATAATAGTCATTTTCTGGGATTTTACAATCCCTGAAGTCATGTTGCTGATTGCTTTACTTTAGTCTTGGCAGAAGCAGGTAACATACCCCTGCTTTTACATGATTTACAACTGAACAAAGCCTTTTGTTTTCCCCTGCTCAGTTCTTAATAGGGAAGAACAATTGTTTTTTTGTGTTTTGTTTTTAATTTGAAGGAATCATTCTGAGCTGCAGTCAACACCCATCCCAGGCATGTAGAGTCAAGTGTTGTGGCCAGCCAAAAGGTGACTTTTGGGTCAGGTATTAACAGTGGAACGACATTCAGATATTTTACCTATTGGGTGTTAAAAGACTTACTTGTGAAATACTTAAATACAGGACATTGTGGCTTTAAAAAGTGTGCAAATGTTTAGGTTGCCACCATTTCCAGTGGTTGCTCACAACACAACCAAGGTGTGGCATTTGTACCACACAGGTCCTATCTTGCTGATTATTTATGGTAATTACACAGGAAGTGAATGAACACAGTGCAAGCTGGAAAAATAAAGAGAGGCTGTGATTTGAGGGGATGGGAGGGGAGAAGTGAAGAGATAAAGGGATAGTGAACAAAATGGGTGTGGTGTATGTTCTGATTCTGAAACCTTAGTATCTGTCAACCATGCAGTAGATACAAAGATCTCTGTAGCATTGAAACTACTAGAAATCCCCTTTAAGCTTTTGTTCCTAACTGCTGCTTTTGAAATGTATCCTCTTAAATACACACTAGAATTGTCAAAGAACTATTTTCCAATTTAAAGCAAAATAAAGTAATTTGCCATTTCTCTTATCTGAATCTTTATGTGCTGATTGGAAACTATTGTTTGCACAAAACCATTTGTTGATATTTCCAATTTTTTAATTTATTATTCTTCTGCTATGCTGCTGAATAGTTCTTTCCATAAGCATCTGCAAAATTTAAAACATACATTTCCAAACAGTTTCTTGTTTAAAGGATTTCAAAACTTTTTGTTTATAATGCTGATTAAAAAAAAAGAACTTGGGGAATATTTCATATTCTGTTTGGTTTGATTCATACTAGTATCTGTACTTTAGCTTTAGTATATATTACACATTTAGTATATATATTAATATATATACTATATACTAAATAATATATAATTACAATATAATACATATAATAATTATGTTTAAAATATATAATTAATATATTATACGTATATATAATATACAAATTTATATTTAGTCCATTTTTGTTAAACTGTCTAAGCTTTAGCTTTCTTAGCAGTAAAACGGGATCTGAATACTTCCTAAAAATTACTGAAAGGATGAAACAAGATAATTAGACAAACAACTAACACAAATTCTGACAGTGGTAGTTTTGAATGAATGTATATTATTAGCCTGACAAACACAGTTACATCTTCCAGATGTTTATTATATAGATATCAAAGGTCCAAAGGATAATTAGAGATATGAATTCAGAGATCTTGAGAGTCCTATCATTCAAAATTCTGCATCTATTCACATAATTTATATTATGTGGTCCGGAAAGGTTTTCTTGTATATATGTTTGTCAGATAAATAGGATGAGTATGAGCTAGGCATCTTGAAGAAAGGAGTGAAGAATAAACAAAGTGGGGATAGGGATTAGGTCAAGGAGAGGAAATGAACCTACGCAAAGTTTTGCTGAGGCTCCCAAACTTGGCTGTACATTGGAATCATCTGGGGAGCTTTAAAAACATATTGATCCCTAGCCCTGGGTCTCACCCCCAGAGTTCTGATTTAATTGGTCGGGGATGCCTAGACTAATGGGATTTTTTATAGTTCTCCAGATGATTCTAATGTACATTCAAGGTTCAAAACTATTGTTCTGCAGGCAAGAAATCGGGGAGCTGCAAGAAAACAGAGAGAAAAGGTAATGGGTAAGGAGGATAGAGTGGCTAAGATGGAAGAAGTGGACAATTCACGAAACGCCTAGCAGGCTGTGCAGTGCTATCCTGTGCTGAACTATGCTAAGGACTTCAGGCTTTATTCTGAACAGAGAATAGTTGCAAGGAAAGGTCTTGCTTTCACTGGGTGCAGGGTCAAAAACTGACTGTAAAAGTAATTCTAGAGGCAGGAAAGGGCATCTGGGTGGCTTAGTCGGTTGGGCACCCAACTCTTGATTTTGGCTCAGGTCATGGTCTTGCTGATTGTGGGATTGAGACCCACATGGGGCCGTGTGCTGACAGTGTAGAGCCTGCTTGGGATTCTCTCTCTCTCCCTCTCTCTGTTTCCCCCCCCCAGCTCCCATGTGTGTGCACTCTCTCTTAAAAAAAAAAAAAAGACTAGAGGCAAAAGAGAAGTTTCATGAATTAGTTTGCAGTTGTGCAGGCTAGAGAAGATGGTAGCCTAAGCCAGGGCAGTGGCAGTGGATTGGAAAACAATGGAATGATTTGAGAGAACTTAAAGGAAGAGCTGACAGAAGTCGGTGACTGACTGCAAAACAGGGTGAGATGCCATTAATTAAGGTAAGACAGAACAAGTGGAAGTCTGTGAGAAGAATGTAAATTCAGTGTTGGAAATGCTGATTTGAAGTGTCCAATGGATGTCTAGATGGAATTGCTGGTAAGCAGCTAGATATGCAATTCTGGACCTAGAGAAAGCAAGCATGGGGTCATGTGCATTGGATACTGAAGGCAAGGGATCTGTGACTCAGGTCTCACACAGACTTCCTTTTCCTCCTTTCATTGTACCTCCATGGGACTGGCCCCACTGGACCTGAACTTCATTTAGGGCCTGTCACACAAATCATCTTTTAACTTAGCATGTAATGTCAGTATAATACTAAAATAAAGGGGGAAAATGAGAGGAAGACAACTTATTACAGAGAACTACTTTGTCACAACTCTTTCTGTGGAGATGGTAAGACACTGCATAAGCACCAGAAAGACAAAATCAAATATGACATGGGCTCTGCATCCCACAAACCAAGGTTGTTTCTTGGTAGCCATGTTTTTTCTTACCTGATCCTGGCCCTTTGGTCAAAGCTAATTGGACCAAATGTAGTACCTAACTCCTGCGGGACCAATCTGATACACTCTCTGGAGAATATAAACTGAGAGACATATTAATCACAGAGCTCTGGAAGGAAAGTCAAAGGATTCCTGCTGTAGAATTGCCTTGTTTCCTCCATTCCTGTGAATGGTTATTAGACTTTTCCTTGGATTCTGTATGGCAGATTATACTCATGGTCCTGGCATAATGTCCATAAATTCTTGTTTAAATTGGAAATATTCTAAATATTTAACATAATGCAGCCATTGCAAAATTGGGAAGTCCTCTAATTTACTCTTTAATACTGTCTTGCAAGATTATTCATTAAATGAAAAAAAAAGGCACTGGAAGAGTAATATGGATAGTATCATCTCATGTGAAGAAAAAAATTTCTGTGCAGGTATGCATAAAATTTGAAATGACTGACAGCCAAATTTTTTTTTTTAATTTTTAATTTTTGCGACAGAGAGAGACAGAGCATGAGCAGGGGAGGGGCAGAGAGAGAGGGAGACACAGAATCGGAAGCAGGCTCCAGGCTCTGAGCCGTCAGCACAGAGCCTGATGCGGGGCTTGAACCCACAGACTACGAGATCATGACCTGAGCTGAAGTCGGACGCTTAACCAACTGAGCCACCCAGGTGCCCCTGACAGCCAAATTTTAATAGTACTTCCTTCTTCTGGGTTTGAAATTGTATAGTTAGTATTTAATTTCTTTTTGTTTTTTTTTAAGTTTAAAGATTTTTTTCTGTTTTTCTTAACTTAGCTTGAATTGATTTTTGTAACTAGTAATCAAAAGACTCTTCACACAATTGAAAGCATAGAGATAAAAAAAACCTCAAGAAGCTTAACTCTGTAGTGAGACTCGGAGAGGGGCAGAGCATTAAGTTGGAATGACATTAATAATTAGAAAAGATATTAATTAGGAGGTGTAGTCAGACTCCAGATTATAGCAGTCTGATATTTTTCCAAGTTTATCACTTTATAAACAACAACTCCAGGTTCTAGGAATAATTGAGTATGAATTATCCTTCTTGCCGTACAAGTATCTGAAGATAAAGCTTATAAACCTGTCCAATTTATAATAGCATAAGAGATTGTTTTGAATATTTGAAACATTTTCAACTGAAATTTTTGAACCTAGTCTGGATTTAGTGGCAGTAGGAAAATGTTTGTGCTAACTTGTCCTTAATAACTGCTTCAGTATCAGTATCAACTTCTAAATCTATAAACACCTCCATTAATCTTTTATTTGACATGATATCTAGAACAAAATGACAGCAAACTCAGCAAAGATATTTAAAATATCCAGCTACTTGAAGAATAAAAATATGCCATCTAGTTTATGCATACCCCCAAGGAATAAAAAAGTGATGTTATTTTGTTTAAGTGTGTCTACCACAATCTACTGCCAGCATTTTTCAATTAACAATTTCCTCTCATTCCTAAAAGGTAACAATGTAGCTTGTACACTCATCTAGATTCCATGCAGTTATGAATAATCTCTCACTGGTATCAGTTTAAACATGATTTGATGTTTTCAAAGATGTAGGCATATGCAATTAATTGTGACAGTGATTTTCAGCCCATATTTACTGCAAAATATAACACATTGAGGAGAATCTATAGAAAAATGCAAATGTTACCACCTCACATATTAGGAAATAGAACACTGCTGGCAACCTAGAAGTGCACCCACGTATGCCTAAAAGAGTGTATCCTCCCCCCTTTCCTTTAGATATAACTATTATTATGATTTTATGATAATTTTATATATATACCTATACGTATACGTATAGGTATAGGTATATATATAGTTTTAAGACCTAAGGTAAAGGTAGAGGCACCTGGGTGCACAGTCAGTTAAGCTCTGACTCTTGATTTTGGCTCAGGTCATGATCTTACAGTTTTGTGAGTTTGAGCCCCATGTTGGGCTCTGTGCTGACAGTGTGGAGCCTGCTTGAGATTCTCCTCTCTCTCTCTGTCCCTCCCCCTGTTCTCACTCTCTCTGTCTCTCAAAATAAATAAACTTAAAAAAAAAAAAAAAGAGGGTGCCTGGGTGGCTCGGTCGGTTAAGCAACCAACTTTGGCTCAGGTCATGATCTTGGGGTTCGTGAGTTCGAGGCCCACGTTGGACTGGCTGCTGTCAGCACAGAGCCTGTTTCGGATCCTCTGTTCCCCCTCTCTCTCTGCTCTTCCCCCAGTCACACTCCCTCTCTCAAAAAATAAATAAACATTAAAAAAAAAACAGACCTAAGATAAATGCAGTTTTGTGTGAACCTGATAATTGTATCCAAAATTTTATTTGAAACTGTATTTTTATAGAATAGGGATCTCCAGAGCAACATTGTTCAACAGAGCTTTCTGTAATAATGGAAATGGCTCAAAAATCACTCTCTCTTTTCATCTCAGTTTTCCCCTTTTAAAAATTTTCATTCTATGAGATATTTTATAAAGTTTACTGCCTTTGCAAATAAGCTACTCTTTATCACTTTCTACAAATTAAAATGAAATCAGGATAGAGAATCTCTCACAAAATAATTCATTGAGGATACTGTTAGGCCTGATGCTTTTCATAGGAATTCCTGAAACAGCAAAGCATTTACACCTCATGTAAGAGAAATAACTGCTGAGCACACTCCCAGCATGCTTTGTCCCTATTTGGCTGTCACTACAGCTGTGCGACAGGTGCACAGATTCTTTTTCCTTTTTAAAAATAATTGCAAATAGCCTTCCCACCCCCATCCACTCAGTAGGTGGTCCTAAGCCTTAAACAAAACAAAGCAGCAAAGAAATTATCTCCTTGTCATTTAATTCTGCTTATTAGGAATGGGCACTTTCCAGAGTTAATTCAGCAAAACAATTGCCATTCTCTATCATTGCAGAGGTTAAGCACATGATAGGCTTGGCAAAAGTAGTGAGCAAAGGCTCAAAACTCGGAAAGTAATTGTATGATGTACTATTGAGAGCATTAATCAAACACTAGAGCAAGGAGACTACAAACAGAAACAGCAAGAGCTTAGGAACATATTTATGGATATGTCTCCTCAGGCAATGGAAACACAAGCAGAAATAAACCATTGGGACTAAACCAAAACAAAAAGCTTTTGCACAGCAAAGGAAACGATCCACCAAACAAAAAGGCAACCTACTGAATGCAAGAAGATATTTGCAAATGATATATCTGATAGGGGTTAATATCCAAAATATATAAAGAACTTTTACAACTCAACACCAAAAACCAAACAATCTGATTTAAATATGAGCAGAGTACCTGAATAGACATTTTTTCTGAAGAAGACATACAGATGGCTAACAAACACACGAAAAGATGTTCAACATCACTAATCATCAGGGAGATGCAAATCAAAACCGCAATGAGATATCATCTCACACAGTCAGAATGGCTATTATCAAAAAGACAAGAAACAACAAATATTGGCAAGAATGGGGAGAAAAAGGAACCTGGTGTGCTACTGTAGGAAAGTAAATTGGTGTAATCACTGTGGAAAACAGTGTGATTCCTCAAAAAATTAAACAGTGTGATTCATCAAAAAATTAAAAATAGAAATGCCATATGATCCAGTAATTCCACTACTGGGTATTTACTAATAGACAATGAAAACACCAATTCAAAAAGATACATACATACCTCTATGTTCATTATAGCTTTATTTACAATAGCTGAGATATGATAGCAACCCAAGTGTCCACTGACAGATGAATGGATAAAAAAGATGTATATATATGTGTATACATACATATATATACAATGAAATATTACTCAGCCATAAAAAATGATGAGATCTTGTCATTTCCAACAACATGGATGGACCTAGAGGGTATTATGCTAAGTAAAATATGCCAGGCAGAGAACAACAAATACCATATAAGTTCATTCATATGTGGAATCTAAAAAACAAAACAAATAAAGGAAAAACAAGAAGAGTCTTAAATACAGAGAACAAACTAGTGACTGACGGAGAAGAGGTGGGTGGCGGGATGGGCAAAATAGGTGAAGGGAATTGGGAAGTATAGGCTTACAGTTATAAAATAAATGGAGATGAAAAGTACAGCCAAGGGGGTGGGGGGGCACCTGGGTGTCTCAGTTGGTTAAGCATCCAACTTCTGCTCAGGCTGTGATCTCGTGGTTTGTGAGTTCAAGCCCCACATTGGGCTCTCTGCTGTCAGCACAGAGCCTGCTTCAGATCCTCTGTCTTCCTGTCTCCCTTCAGATCTCTCTGCTCTCCCCCACTTGTTTTCTCTCTCTCTCTCTCAAAATAAATAAATAAGCTTAAAAAAAAAAAGAACATCATAGGGAATATAGTCAATAATACTATAATAGGCTGTGTGTCCAGGGTCCTGCAGATCTGTTTCTTGCTTCAACAGTATTTGGACTGTACAGACCCAGGAATGCCCCTTCTGTCAGCCTCTTACCAGCATCCAAACTTCTTTCCAACCTTTTTTCCAGTCACAAACTTTGGAGCCATATTCTCAGCCAGTCTGCCTCTAGGACCAGCCAACACCCTATGTTGAACATAACTCCTTATTACTGATTACCCATGAGCTCTCATATTTGTCAGAATTATTTCACCGACGTGGGAGACACTGTCAAACATCTGGTCAACATGCATCTACTGGCCTCCTACACCTACCTCTCTCTGGGCTTCTATTTCCAGTGGCTCTGGAGAGAGTGAGCCATTCCATCTACGAGTTGGTTGAGAAGTGTGAGGGAGCTGAATATCTCTTAAAGGTGCAAAACCAGTGCTGCAACTGCTCTCTCCTCCAGGACATGCAGAAGCCATCATAAGATGAGTGGGGTAAAACCCTGAACACCATGGAAGCCACCATGGTCCTGGAGAAGAACCTGAACCAGGCCCTTTTGGGTATGCATGGTCAGGGTTCTGCCACACAGACTTCCATCTCTGTGACTTCAGGGAGAACCACTTCCTAGATCAGGAGGTGAAACTCATCAAGAAGATGGGCGACCATCTGATTAACCTCCACAGGCCAGCTGGCCCCCAGGCTGGGCTGGGTGAGTATCTCTCTGAAAGGCTCACCCTCAAGCATGACTAGAAGCCTCTGAAGCCCAGAAGCCTTTGAGAGGCCCCTCTGGCATCCCTCTGGTGCCAGGGCTTATGCCTGAGCCTCTCTCTGCAGTCACTAAGTAGGTTTTTAACCCTCTTGGAGCCCTCCCAAGGCATGGATCAAATGGAAACAATAAAGCTTTTAGCAGCGAAATAATATTGTAATATTATAATAACATTGTATGGTAAACTACACTTATCATAGTGAGCATTAAGTAATGTATAGAATTGTTGAATCACTATGTTATACTCCTGAAACTAATATAACATTGTACGTCAGCTGTACTTCAAAAATTTTTGAAAAGCAGTGATAGAATAAAACATGTTTGGCTACCTAAAAATGTTAAACTCCATATTATTATATGATCCAAATGTAACAATAGGTTACTCTCTATTTTTGTTATGTAAGGAGGAATTTTTAAATCAATTTATAAAAACACTAAATAAATGATCACAAATAAATCCCAAATTAGTTAATACATCTAGTAAACAAATACCTCCTTTCATTTGGTCCCTTCCCTCATCAAATTAGAAAAATCTTGGGAATGCCTGCTATTAGCCTGGCTTGGTCCAATCACTGGAACTGGAGGTGGTAACGCCTTTGCAAACTCCTACTTTACACAGGTGGCCAGGGCAAAAGTTATACAGAAGGGGGGGGGGGGGGGAAGAGTATGGTACGTGCACCAAAGGAAGGGAGTTTAAAGTGTTGGGTGCACAAAGTGATTAACATAGTAAAATTTGGGAGTAATATAAAATTTAGATCAATCACTTTACTTGTTAGTAGCAGGTTATATGGAAAATGTGATTGGGAAAAATGGAGTTATTGGCTAATACATAATTTCCAAAACTTTGTGCCTCTCTAATGGGAGTAGCTAAGAATTTCCTCTAACTATAAAATTATGTCTCATCTTACCAGAAGAGATTTCATAAGATTGATAGCATAAATGGGGATTTAAATTGAAACTCCAAATTCTTTTGGCATGCAGATACAAAGTATGAAAAAAATAAAAGATCATAGCATATAAAAATAAACATTAAAAAAATTTTTTTGTTTCTTTATTTTTGAGAGAGAGGGAGAGACAGAATGTGAGCAGGGGAAGGGCAGAGAGAGAGGGATACACAGAATCCAAAGCAGGCTCCAGGCTCTGAGCTATCAGCACAGAGCCCGACATGGGGCTTGAACTCACGAACTGTGAGATCATGACCTGAGCTGAAGTTGGATGCTTAACCAACTGAGCCACCCAGGTGCCCCTAAACATTTTTAATTTATAGGGAAAAAAAGTTTTATATTTAGTTATCCAGTGAGTCTAAAACCTGAGCTTTAATTCTACTGAAATATTTGGAAGTCATTCTCACTGAGCTGGCCAATTCCCCTTATGGAGGATGAATAGAACCATCTCAGCTCTGAATAACTGAACACAGTGGTTTCCAAAACAGGAAACAATCTGCCTGGGACATATCAACGCAGCAATTTCCTTTTCTGAATGAATGTATTTGTATTAAACTGGGAAACATTTCTGAACATGGTTTACTAGCTAGAAAACCATGCTCTTGGGTAATGTTTTCACAGTTTGCCATCATTAGATGAGAAGAAACATGAACTGTAAAGAACTCTATTTCAACTTAATCTTTTTTCTCACCCTCAATATATATGAATAGTCAAGAAAACTGTTTCTGGTACAATCTATCTTGAATTTCATCACAAAGAATAAACAGCCACAGGAATTCTGCAGGCTTATTATTAAATATGAATGAATATATTTTTAATTTTTTATTATTTTATTTTATTTTTTAATGTCAAAATTATTGTCAAATTGGTTTCCATACAACACCCAGTGCTCATTCCAACAGGTGCCCTCCTCAATGCCCATCACCCACCCCCCCCACCCTCCCACCCCCCATCAACCCTCAGCTTGTTCTCAGTTTTTAAGAGTCTCTTATGGTTTGGCTCTCTCCCTCTCTAACTTTTTTTTCCTTCCCCTCCCCCATGGTCTTCTGTTAAGTTTCTAAGGATCCACATAGGAGTGAAAACATGTGGTTTCTGTCTTTCTCTGTATGACTTATTTCACTTAGCATAATACTCTCCAGTTCCATCCACATTGCTACAAAAGGCTAAAATGAACAAATCAGGAGACTATAGATGCTGGAGAGGATGTGGAGAAATGGGAACCCTCTTGCACTGTTGGTGGGAATGCAAACTGGTGCAGCCACTCTGGAAAACAGTGTGGAGGTTCCTCAAAAAATCAAAAATAGATCTACCCTATGACCCAGCAATAGCACTGTTAGGAATTTACCCAAGGGACACAGGAGTGCTGATGCATAGGGGCACTTGTACCCAAATGTTTATAGCAGCACTTTCAACAATAGCCAAATTATGGAAAGAGCCTAAATGTCCATCAACTGATGAATGGATAAAGAAATTGTGTTTTACATACACAATGGAATACTACCTGGCAATGAGAAAGAGTGAAGTATGAACTGAAATTGATATATTAGAATGGGTAATCCAAAATCTCCAAATTGCTAAACATAAACTTTGTTATTTTTCAATTACATTTTCCTTTTTATTCCAAAACTGAAGATACACATACTAGAGTGTTTGAACAATTTTGTAAAGCAAAGGTGCTCATCAAGATGAAGATTTGAGGTAGCACATAATGATGGTTGAACAGTACAACCTATGGTTTATTTTTCTATTTGTGTCTTCCATTTTTAAAATACTGTACTTAATAACTGAGCTCATATTGAGGGGGAACATATTTTTAATTATTGAAGAGTCCAAATCAAAATATCATAAAAATGGTGTATAAACTCTCACTGGTAAGATATCTTTATAAGCAGTCTATACATTAGGATTACATTTTGCTTTGATTCAAAATTTACCTCAGCAGTGTCTTTTACACACACACACACACACACACACACACACACACACACCACATTCCAGGTAATAGTTGCATGTATCTTATATGTTATACACGCTATACTTGATAATTTTGAGAATTTTTCTTTATTCAAATCTCTTCTCTATCACTCTGATTAATAACAATCAACTTTTAAAACAATTAAATTAATAATTTCAGAGATTGGTTTGTAAGGTAAATTCATTCTGGGCTTTGGCACAAAACTGTATTATAAAAGCAAAGCACAAAGCATTTCTTATTAAAAGCATATATTTTCTCTTGCTTTCAGTTTCCATGAGGAAACAAACAAACAAACAAATGCTATGTACCAAAGAATATGGAGGTATTTTCATTTATGTGTCAAGGAGCAATACGTTGATATTTGAGCCAGACTACTTATTATACGAATGATCTGGAAAAATAGACAAAATTAAATTATCTAATAAACCTAAGTTAGATAAATATTGGCTAGTTATTTGTAAGCAGGAAACCCACCCGTAAGTATTCAAGGGTTAAGCAACATAGACAAAACACTATTGATGTAAAAAAGCTGGGAGTAAGTGCAATTGTTAATTAGGTTGACTTGCCCTTCTTAAGTAGTGTGCCAGGCTTCCCTTTTCTACAGTTAAGATCAATGGGGAATTGTCTGTGAGTGTGCGGATATATCATATCACAGTACAGGAAGGTGCTCTTGTCTCTAGGCAGATTCTCACTAAGGTATTGTTGAAATCCCACAGAAGAAAAAATCAGTCAATGGAAGTGTTCTTTCAGTGGCACAAAGAGCTGGTAATCTAGCTTGTTGGCTTCCACATCCAGTGTTGCCATTGATTTGCTCTGTGATAAAGCACTTAACCCTCAGTTCAGCAGTCCAAAATAAAGGAAGCTTTGCTACAGGAATGGCAGCAGTTTTAATTAATCTTCTTAAGGAGCTCTAAATCCCTGGCTATGTGGCTAGGGGAAAAGTGCATAATTAAGGGTTCTGATCTTCTAGGGAGGGAAAGCACTAAGCTGGAAAGTCTAACCATAATGAGCACATGCCAGAAATGTGATAACTATGGGTTACATACATAAATTGAAAAGGAAGATAAATTAGCCTAAGAAGTTATACTGAGAAAATATGACCACCTAGCTATCAGCATTGGTTTTGGTCATTTGAAATATGAGAATCTGTAAGTACCTAAAGAATTACAGGTCAGGAATGACTTCTTGTTTGAAGGGTAATACTGTAAGTAGTACCTTTTATTCAAATCCTACTATGTTTTAGGCATTCTCTGGAGGCAATTTACATATATATATATATATATATATATATATATATATATATATAACTTTATCCAATTATTACAACACCACTGAAAGGTAGGAATTATTGTCTTAACACATAAGCAAACAGTGGCACTGCAAGGTTCCTTAATTTGCCCAAGGTGATAGAGCTATTGTTCAGTGGCAGAGTTAGGGTTTAAACACAGATTTAAAAACCCTGTAGTTGTCACTCTAGGTTACAGGGATATGAGCCAGTCTAGGTCTTGATATTATTCTAAGAGAACTTGTTTGATGATGGCTAAGCATAAAGAAGACAATTAATTCCCTGGAAGCTTTCTTCAGTGACATTTTGTCTCTTAGGCTGAGTAGTCAGATTTTGTTCCTAAGTGAAGAGTCCTAGAGAATTTCAAAAGAAAGAGAGTAACTTCGGGGCACCTGGGTGGCTCAGTCGGTTGGGTGTCCAACTTCGGCTCAGGTCATGATCTCATGGTTCATGAGTTTGAGCCCCGTGTTAGGCTCTGTGCTGACAGCTCAGAACCTGGAGGCTGCTTTGGATTCTATGTCTCCTCCTTTCTCTCTGCCCCTCCCCTTCTTGCACTCTGTCTCTCTCTCTCTCTCTCAAAAATAAACATTAAAATTTTTTTTAAGTACTTAATAAAAAAAGAAAGAGAGTAACTTCAAAAGCCAACTTCCCCAAAGCAGAGAAAGACTTGTGGCCCTCATGAATTCCATGTTATGACAGTCACATGAAAAATATTGGACCATATGAACAGTTTTGAGAAATAACATAGTAACTCATCTAATAGCTAATGCAGCAGGAACTGCTTAAAAGGAATGAAATTATATTTACATTGTAAAAGTATGGAGTTGTTAGTTCACTGTACCATGAAACAGTTACCTGTGATGAAAATATGGGTCTTGGGAAGCCTGGCTGGTTCAGTTGGTGAAGCATGCAATTCTTGATCTCGGGGTTGTGATTTTGAGCCCCACGTTTTGAGCCCAACCCCCTGATGGGTGTAGAGATTACTTAAAAATAAAAAAATCTTGGGTGCCTGGGTGGCTCACTCAGTTAAGTGTCCAAGTCTTGATTTTGGCTCAGGTCTTGATCTCACAGTTCATGAGATTGAGCCCCATGTCAGACTCTGTGCTAATAGTGTGGACTCTGCTTGGGATTCTCTCTCTCCCTCTCTCTCTGCTCCACCCCCTCCAAAATAAATAAATAAACTTAAAAAAAATTTTTTTAAATATTGGTGTTAAGCTATATTCCCAAAATGAATAACTGACATTTTTCACCAAGTGGCACTAACTTCACTTAGTTTTACAGTTTTGAAAAACTTAAATGTAATACATTTTTACCAAGTTACAATTTCTCTGGAAGAGAGAAATCCTAAATGTTTTGCTTATATATTTTACAAAATTAAATAGATACTATAACATCAAGAACGTAAATATGAAATCGAGAAACTTTCTGGCATGAGAACCATTGCTTGGAAAATACATCCTTAATTATACTACAGAAGGAACAGAAGAGTGCTCCTAAAATAAAATTAGTTATTTTTACATTAAATAACTAGGAATCAGTGTGAGGTAGTGAAAAGGAGACCTGGGTTTATTTCCAGTTTTCCACCAATTAGATCTTAGATAAATTTCAAAAACAAGAGGGTTGGATTTGGTGATCTCAAATGTTTTGTATGGCTCGCTCCATATGTCTAAATTTCCTCAGAGCAGGATGAGTAACTTACAAAATATTTTCTCAAGCAAGGTAGAATCATAACCACTTGAGTCACTGAAATGTTCACTGGACAAGCTCCTCATGGAAGTGCCATATGAGAAGATCCTTCCTTGGCTCGGTGCATACAAAATGATGTAATGTTTTAATAGGCCTCACCTTGTCTGGTGGAATCATTTTATCAGTTGATTTCTGGGCTGACATCACCAAGAGAAGTGCTCAAAGTGGCCTATATATGAGATTATAAATCCTTTTATTATGCTGCATGAGGAATTTGGAAAAACCAACATTCCAATGTATTCCAAATGAAAAATAGCACTATCTCTCCCCACTTATAGCGCTTACTATGGCAAGGTGTCTGCTGTGTAAAACAGGCAGACACACAGGGGCATCTGGATGGCTCAGGCGACTAAGTGTCTGACTTCAGCTTAGGTCATGATCTCATGGTTCATGAGTTCGAGCTCCACGTCGGGCTCTGTGCTGATAGCCCAGAGCCTGGAGCCTGCTTAGGATTCTATGACCCCCTCTCTCTGCCTCTCCCCTGCTCATACTCTGTTTCTCTCTTTCAAAAGTAAATAAACATTACAAAATAAAAAAAAAAAGCATGCAGACACACAGATAAAGGTTTACTTAGCAAGAAATTCTCAATGAGGAGGAAGCCCTAATGATCTTACAATTCTTATTATCATCATGCATTTACATGGTGAATTCCTTTAAGGAAGCCTTCTTGGAAACTTCTTCCAAGTAATATGGAAAGGTTGACATTTAGCCATGGTTGAAGAATCACCAAACTTTGCTATGTGGGTGGGGGAAATTACTTTGTAAACAGACAACTGGAATATTCCCTCAACATAATAATAATAGGGTGAAATACAGTAAATAAACTTAATGTTTCTCTGGCACTTTCTCCTCTCTTTTTGGTCATCTCTTTCTTTACCTGTCTTGCTTTCATGACCCCAGACCAAGTCGCATGCTCTAACGACTCAGCTAGTCAGGTACTCCACCTGTGTTGCTTTTAAAAAACCAAGCAGCATATGCAACAAAAAAGCAGAACACAAACATTTAAGTAACCTTATTAGCTTTTGCTCAAATTTCTCTTTTCTCAGTTTAAAGTTATAAGCCAATCTTTCTCCCCCTTTAAAATTTGGGCATTTGAGTTTTAGATTAGAAATATTGATCAGGCAATCACTGTTTGTGATTCATAAGCTAAGAGTATTGTATATTACCTCTTCCCTAACCCATGCCCAACCAGGAAAAAAGAAGAGTATTTGTTTTTTTTTACATTTATCTCTGTAGATCATCAAAGTAGTTCAGTTCAAAAAACACATATCAAATACTATGCTAAGTATTGGAAGCAAAAAGCTTAAAAAAGGGTGATTATTGCTGTCATGGAGCTTATAAGTTAAATAGAAATATAATTATAACAGTAGTAATAATAATGATAATGCCTAACATTTATTGAATGATTCCTATGGTGCCAACTAGCACTACATGTCTTAGATAAATTATTTCATTTAATCATCTCTGGAATAGGGATTATTATTTTATAAATGAGTAAATTGAATAGAGGGAAGTTTAGTAACTTGTCCACAGTCACACTTGGAATAAATGACAAAACTGTGTTGAAACTTGGGTCTATCAACTCTAGAACCTCATAATCTTAATCAGTACCTTAAAGTCCTCTAGGAGCGCATATAAAAAGAAATCAAAAGACGTGGGGGCACCTGTGTGGCTCAGTCAGTTAAGTGTCTGACTTTGGTGCAGGTCATGATCTCATGGTTCGTGAGTTCAAGCCCTGAGTGAGGCTCTGTGCTGACGGCTCAGAGCCTGGAACCTGCTTTGGATTCTGTGTCTCCCTCTCTCTCTCTGCCCCTCCCCTGCTTGCATTCACTCACTCTCTCTTTCTCTCAAAAATAAATAAACATTAAAAAAAGAGAGGGAGAGAGAGAAGTGAAGATATTTTACAGAAGGACCTTCCTGTAACCTATGACTCCGGAGATGTCCTGTTGATGCCAAAAAAGAGGCAATGAAAGTAACATAGATGTGGTCTATGAATTCTAGGCCTTCATACAGAATCAGACCAAGTTTTGATAAAAAAATAAAATATTCTTTCCTTTTAATTCATTCTCTAATTTCCAGAGGTCTGGGTGGAATGCTGGGACAGGGAAGAACACGGCCCCCGTCCTTATAGATTTCAATTCTAGCAATTCATACATAATGCAGAATCTTCAGATTTCCAGGAATTTGTAAAAGCAAAACTAAACAAAAACAAACCAACAATACCCTGCAACTATCTGCCCAAAATTATCCAGGCATAACAGTTCTTGCTGCTATCTTTATATTTTTAGTTTTGAGTAATGAGCTCTTTGGAGAGAAAAATATTGAGGATAAAGCTACATAGCAAAATGCAGAGAGAGGTAGATTGAGGTACATCTCAATTTATCTTGACAGTTTTTATAGCATTTAAAAAATAACACATAATTAAGGAAGACTTATTAGAATTTAGGCAGAGTTAATATTCAAAAAATTTCTAGAGATTAAAACTTAAATTTTCTGTCTGTTGCAAGATTTTCAAGGTTTATCAAGACTTTACCCAGAAGAATGCACTTTATGGGAAAAGTCTGACAATGAGAAATTGTATCTTTTGAGATGTGACACTAACAGGCTTGATAATTCAAGGAAGGATATTGAGAATTAAGGACCAAGAACAAAGATAGAAAACAAAAACTTGTAGAAAAGTTTTTTTATTATTGTTCCAAACAGTAAATAGATGTTTCATTTTTGTCATAACTCTAAGTTAATGAACATTTTATAAAGACTAGAGAAGAAAATTGAATTTTAACTCTGTGCCAGTTCACTCAAGTAGTAGTTAATATTTATTCTGAACACAATTTGCTTTTTTTTTATTATATCTGTAAGCAAGTCTAACAAATGAATTGTTCTTTACTGTCCATAGACTCTGGGATATACAAAAAGAATATATATTCTTTTTAAAATTTTTTTAATGTTTATTTACTTTTGAGAGAGATAGAGACAGAGCATGAATGGGGGAAGAGCAGAGAGAGAGGGAGACACAGAATCCAAAGCAGGCTCCAGGCTCTGAGCTGTCAGCATAGAGCCTGACGCGGGGCTTGAATTCATGAACCGTGAGATTATGACCTGAGCTGAAGTCAGATGCTTAACTAATGGAGCCACCCACATGCCCCAAGAATATATATTCTTTTAAAATCAATGAATAATGAGGTATGGTTATTAGGTTGAGTTTTCTTAAATGACCCTATCATAATATAAACATTCCAATATGCATTATTCTTTTTCACATGATCACTGTATAGCATCAAGCCCAATTATTTAATGTATTAACATTACTGTTACAAATAATTTTAGAGATGCTCATTTGGGAATAGCTTTCCAACTCTGAATTGTATTTTTGAACAT
The DNA here is from genome assembly GCF_018350175.1 of Felis catus. NCBI lineage: Eukaryota > Metazoa > Chordata > Mammalia > Carnivora > Felidae > Felis > Felis catus. Next base: position 67,138,565 of record NC_058374.1, on the reverse strand, counting down.
TTACTGCTCGTGAAACTTTCCCTTTAAGGGTGGTTTAATTTTTGCAGTAAAGCTAAAATCATCAAGCCAAATCTTATAAACAAGAAAGATTGCTTATAATCCAAAATGAGCTGTCCCTAAAGTAATACGACTAACTCTGATATGAGACTTATGGAAAGTGGAGGAGTGATGATAGGAGAGGCATGTTGCACAATGATTTGCTTGGATAATGCTAAGTGGGTGATCAGCTGGATTACTAACTGATGGTGGAAGAGTAACACATTCATGGTGAACTCTGCAGAACAAACAGTAGAATTCATAGTTGAGCTTTTATTTGAGGACATACTCACTCAGGTGGAGCAATCCTGCTTGTCTGGACTGGACTAACCAAAACGGTAAGTTTTATGCAGGGACAAAGAGCAAAGAGAAAAATGAGGATTATGGTGATATAGGGAAAGGTTCTGTGTATTTTTAGATTAAATGAATAACCTAAAATTTCATTTTTTCTGAAAGGTTTGAGACCGAAAGCTTTATGCTAAAATCAAAATAGATAATTTACTCAATTATATTGAATGATGAGGACCAATAAATCATGACACTGTTCTTCCCCCTTTCACCTATGTTATTAAATTAAGATTCACAAAATAAGTAATTAAACCAATCATTCACAGGCATCATTCAAATACTCCCCACTGTCTTCCCTTTTGAAAACTGGCATTTCTGCTCAAACTATCAGTTAAGGTATATTTTTGTAAAAACAAGAACTTTTCAGAAACATATAATAAATACATTTGCAGTCATTATACTTGAGGGGCACCTGGGTGGCTCAGTTGGTTAAGTGTCCGACTTTGGCTCAAGTCATGATATTGTGGTTTGTGGGTTCGAGCCCCATGTTGGGCTCTGTGCTGACAACTCAGAGCCTGGAGCCTGCTTCAGATTCTGTGTCGCCCTCTGTCTCTGCCTTTCTCTCACTCAGTCTGTCTCTGTCTCAAAAATAAATAAACATAAGATAAAATAAAATACAATACAAACTTGAGTTACACTTGGGATAATAATACATTAAATTGGCATAGCACTTTGAAGTTTTCAAATTACTTTCCTATTTCTGTGGCATAGAAGTAGGAAAGGCGTATCAGTTAGGGTTCTCCAGAAAAACAGACGAGCAGGGGATAGATTGCATGGATAGATAGATAGATAGATAGATAGATAGATAGATAGATAGATAGATAGATAATAGATGTAGGTAGATAGATTTAGGTTAAGGAATTGGCACGCACAATTATGAGGGATGGCAAGCTTAAAATTTGTAGGACAGGCTGACAGGCTGGAAACTCAGGCAGGATTTTTATGTCTTGAGGTAGAATTCTTTTCAGAGAAATCTTGGGTTTTACACTCATGGCCTTCAATTGATTGGGTAAAGCCCACCCACATCATCAAGTATAATCTTTTTTTTATATAAGTTTAAAATTTTAATTCCAGTATAGTTAACATACAGTGTTATATTACTTTCATGTGTACAGTATAGTGAGTGATTCAACAATTCTATACATTACTTGGTACTCATCCTGGTGAGTATACTCTTAATTCCCTTCACCTATTCCACCCATCACCCACCCACCTCCCCTCTGGTGACCATCAGTTTGTTCTCTATAATTAAGAGTCTATTTCTTAGTTTGTCTCTCTCTCCTTTCCCCCACTTGTTCCTTTGTTTTGTTTCTTAAATTCCACAAATGAGTGAAGTTATATGGTATTTGTCTTTCTCTGATGTACTTATTTCCTTTAGCATTATACTCTCTAGTTCCATCCATGTTGTTGCAAATGGCAAGATTTCATCCTTTTTTATGGCTCAATAATATTCTAGTGTGTGTGTGTATGTATGTGTGTATATATATATATATATATACACACACATATATGATGTATATATACATATATATGTATATACTGTATACATATATACATATGTGTGTATATATATGTGTATATATATATATATATATATATATATATATATATATATATACTGCCGCTTCTTTATTCATTTAACAGATGGTTACTTGGGCTGCTTCCATTATCTTGGCTATTGTAAATAATGCTGCAATAAACATAGAAAGGCATATATCCTTTTGAATTAGTGTTTTTGTATTCTTTGGGTAAATAGTAGTATGATTACTGGATCATAGGGTAGTTCTATTTTTAATTTTTTGAGGCAATTCCGTACTGTTTTCCAGAGTGGCTGTACCAGTTTGCATTCCCATCAACAGTACATGAGGGTTCCTTTTTCCCCACATCCTTGTCAACACTTGTTTCTTGTGTTTTTGATTTTAGCCATTCTGACAGGTGCGAGGTAGTTTTAATTTGTATTTCCCTGATGATGAGTGATGTTGAGCATCTCTTCATGTGTCTGATGGCCAATTGTATGTCTTCTTTGGAGAAAGGTCTGTTCATGTCTTCTGCCCATTTTATTTTTTTTATTTTTTATTTTTTTTATTTAAAAAAATTTTTTTAACGTTTATTTATTTTTGAGACAGAAAGAGACAGAGCATGAACGGGGGGGGGGGGGGGGAGAGAGGGAGACACAGAATCTGAAACAGGCTCCAGGCTCTGAGCTGTCAGCACAGAGCCCGACGTGGGGCTCGAACTCACGGACCGTGAGATGATGTCCTGAGCCTAAGTCAGACGCTCAACCGACCGAGCCACCCAGGCGCCCCTCTTCTGCCCATTTTAAATTGGATTATTTGTTTTTGGGGTGTTGCATCGTATGAGTTCTTTACGTATTTTGAATACAAACCTTTGATCAGATATGTCATTTGCAAGTATCTTCTCCCATTCAGTAGGTTGTCTTTTAGTTTTGTTGTTTTCTTGGCTTTGCAAAAGCTTTTTATTTTGACACAGTTCCAACAGTTTATTTTTGCTTTTATTTCCTTTGCCTTAGGAGACAATTCTAGAAAAATATTGCTATAGCCAGTTTCAGAGAAATGATTGCCTGTGCTCTCCTCTAGGATTTTTATGGTTTCAGGTCTCACATTTAGGTATTTAATCTATTTTGAATTTATTCTTGGGTATGGTGTAGGAAACTGGTCCAGTTTCATTCTTTTGCATGTAGCTGTCCAATTTTTCCAATGCTATTTGTGGAAGGGTCTTTTTCCTAGTACATATTCTTGCCTCTTTTGTCAAAGATTAATTGACCATATATTCATGGGTTTGTTTCTGGGCTTTCTATCCTGTTCCATTGAGCTATGTGTCTATTTTTGTGCCATCAAGTGTAATCTTCTTTACTTAAAGTCAACTGATTGTAGATGTTAATCATATCTACAAAATACCTTCTTGGGTTCTTTTTATTTTATTTTTTCTCACTTGTCATATGAGGAAACCATGGCTCAGGAAAGTTAAGTAACTCAAGTCAGTCTCCCATTTAAGAAGTGGCAGAAGCCAGATTAGAGTTCATGTTTTGCTCCCCAGGTTAGGGATTCACCAATTCCCCTCTACCATTTCCTTTTTGACTGTTTTCAATAGGGCTCATTGCTCTTAGTATGTAACAGGGAAATTATTTCCTCAATCACAATGACTTTTTAAAAAATGTTTCATGATTATTTAGCTAGCATAAATATTTTATTCTTGATTGAAAAGATCATTTTCTTGGCTGTGTCATTTACTCTTTTATTTAGTCTCTTAACTTCAGCTATGTGATTCCATAAAATCCAGGAGAATCTACAGTTTTACTGATCACATGGGGAATTACCTTGATGTGATGGTAGCCTCCAAGTATACTACCAAGCAGCCTATCCCAGGGGCCATGGAACAGAAAGGTTTACTGACAAAATTAAGATGTTCAAATTATAGTTTATTAAATCATTTAAAGATACCAGCATGAAACCATAAAAAAAGAGGTTGATTACATTAATGCCCTTAGAAAAGGTTGTGAGTGAGAATACTATACTATCTGAATTCCTTATGAAAAGTTCATATGTCCTGCGTCTCTCTCAGTTGCATCAGATCTCCTGGTTTACAATGTGATTATGAGAATCATAGCTGAGATTTGAAAAAGGTGCCCACAGATAGGATGTGTCTGGGGCAATGATACACATTTCTTCTATCAGAAAACTCAGGCCAGTTAGTTTGTTGAGCCACTATGGTTCTTATTTGTGTTTCTTGGATTGAGAAAAGAACACTAGGGACCAAAATGGGATTATTATGTGTTATTATTATCTAGGGGTTGTCATGATCATAAACTGGTCTTTATGCTTTTTTTTCTGTCTTTAACACTTTTTTTCCCATCACAACTTCTATCAATTTTATCTATCTTTGGTATATGTTAAATATTAGTAATTCATTCTTGATATTTCATATATATTTTAAGTTTGCTTATGTTCTACATGCTACTTGTTTACTCATTATCTACACTTACCTTCTGTAGACTTAAACTATATGTCATAACTTAATAGTTTATTTACTATCTATGCTTTACACTTTTTTAATGAGTTTTACTCATACCATTTGTTTTCTTGCCTTTTGACCGTAATTGAATATTCTCAAATAATTTGAAAATTACAATATTGGAAGAAATAATCACAAATTTTATAAACCCCCAAGTCAATAATCTTAATAATATATACAGATCTTAGTAAAAAGTTGCTCTGAGAATAGAGCTTTAATGTTCTCATTGTAACAACAACAATAAAATGGTAATTATGTAAGGTAAAGAATGTGGTAAGTAATCTTATTGTGGTAAACATTTTGCAATATACACATGTATCAAAGGATCACATTGTAAACCTTAAACTTACACAATGTTATATGTCAGTTATATCTCAAAGAAGCTGGGAAAAAGAATAAATTATAAATTACAACTCCATTATGTAATTTGCCCATAACATCACTGCAAATTAGATTTTTATAATGAAGAGTGATTGTGCCATTACACTGGCAGAAGATAGCAGGTCCCACCTTTGAGGCTTACTTCTACAGAATCCAAATGATAAACACAGCTTCTTATGGATTAATCTAATTTCTTAGATATTTATTTTTAAGATGAAGTGTTATGAATATTAATATAGAGCTCTTTCTATCAGATGACTTGGATTTTGAACCAATTCAAATACAAACATAAATATGAGGTGGTCTTTCAGTTTGAGTAGCTCCAACTATCAGGGGAAGAATATCTATAATTCCTACTAGAATGAACAATGTCACAAAACAATGGAAGAGGGAATGCTATCTCTAAGAGAATAGCTAGAATTCCGAAGAGAAGCCATTAAGGTTGAGTTTGATGAATAGAAGTTTGCAAGATGGTTAAGTGAGATGAAGAAAACACACATACAAACCATGCAGGACAGATATGGAGGAATAAAAAGAACATAGCATGGACAGAGCACGAGGCAAATTTGGAAAGGATGGAGTGCAGACTTTCTTAAGGTTGGAAGATAAATATAGTAATGTGACTTCTGTTCAGAACGTGAAGGGCATCGCCAGACTTTATTATAGGGTTTGGACTTTCTTTTTAGACAGTGAGGAATGATAAAAGAAATGTAAGATTGGGTGTGACATAATCAAATTTGTTTTCCCAGATATCATCCAGTTTGGGTCATGCAGATCAGATTCTGATCTTGGTTTCAACCTCAAGGCTTTGGGTAACCAGTTTCCTGCCAGCGTCTACAGCTCTGTCCAATAAACACCCGTGACCTGCCAATATCTTTTTATAATCTCTGTTAACACTCCTCCTCTTCCAAACACACACTTTGTACTTTTTAGTTATATTCTGAGCTGATGTTTTCCTTGTAACTTTTTATGTGTATAAATCTCAACTATCCCTTTACATAGGCTGAATCCTATTCTTTCTATAAAGTCTTCTTGAGTTGAAAAAAAGTTATAGAGCATCAGCTCAGAAGTTTTCCCGTTCAGCTTCCTCACTCTATTCTATACAGATTTCCTATAACAATTTTGAAAATGTTTTTCATTATTTAGTTCTTAGTTGGATATTTTTATGCAGACTTCCCTTATAGTTTCATTTGTAAGGTTTTTTTGCTGTGAATATTTTTATAATTATATGCCTTTAATATATTTATTTAATTTTAAAAGCAAAATTCTGAAAAATAATATCACTAACTTCCTATGCAACTCAAAATGTCATTATTAACAAAATTCAAGCCTTGCATTTTTGTAAGCATAATTACAGGAGTTTGGATATATGATCAAGATCACAGAAACAATGGCTGACTTTAATTATTCTTGTCACAATTGTTGCAGATATGACTTGGAACAGAAAACAAGAAAGTTAGCAGACTTATGGTAACAGGTTAAATGAATTGAGCTCTAAATTGCAGGCACTTCTGTTCATTTCTGAAAAGACTCTCTGTTTAATCTCCTGCCTGAACACATTGAAACTCTCCTTTTGTTGTGGATGACATGTATTCAGGTGTCACTCAGGGTTGGGAAACACCCCTTCTGACTGGTGCCTGGGAACCTTTAGGGCTTCTGGACTGAACAAAGGGGTTCTCTCCAAATACAAAGGGCTCAAATGTCTGTTGTTACTTCTCAGCCCCTCAGGAAGCAACTGCTATCTACCAGTGTGAACAACAAGAACAAGAACAAACCACTGAACTTTGTTGGTAAAATGGCAAGTGTTCTATGGAATGTAAATTTGTTATGCTTAAAACTTTATTCTGCGTTGGCTTTATTTGGTAAAGGGATATGCCAAACCAATTTTATTTTAAGCTTTGACTTAAAAAAATATTTAAATAGTCTTGAATGGAAAAAGTGTAAAATTTAAATATGAATTTGAAAGTTTTATTAATAATATTTATTCAGTGGGCTTATGTACATGACACTATTCTAGGTAATAATTAAATTTTCAAAGAATTGTGTGCAGTGGTTTTTATAATTAAGTCAAGGAAAAGAATAGCCAATGATTTCAGATTCTCCAAAATTTGAAGAATAGGAAAAAGTCCTTAGAAAAAAATTAAGAAAAAAGGAAAAAATGACTTGCTAAAGTTCATAAGAAAAAAGAGTAGTAAATTCAACTACAAAAGCCCCTTAAACCTATGTACATCAAAAACTCCATAAGGAAATTCAAAAGAAAATAACAAAATAAGAAAAATATTACAACTTATATAACTGAGAAAAAATAAAATTTCTTAATATACAAAAGGCTCTGAAAATTCAATAAAAAGACAAATAACCCACTAGAAAAATGGGCAAAGGCTATAAAGAAACACTTTATACAAAATGAAATAAAAATGTCCAATAACCGTATAAAACATAGTCAACTTCAAACACAAACAAAGGCAAAGCAACTTAGATGGGTAAAGCTAAGAAGTTTGGTAGTACCCTGTGGATGCAAAACATTCTCAAATACTACTAGAGGATAATATATAACATTATTGAAGATAATTTGGTAATATCTCTCAAAATTTCAAATACAAATATTCTTTAAGCCAACACTCACAATTAGAAATGTACAGTGTGGGTATACTAACATATGTATATAAAGATATATTCTCAGAGTGTTCACTTTGGCACTATAATAGCAAAAAGCTTTAAAAATCTAAATATTCATCAATGGAGAACTTGTTATTTACCTATATAAAATAAGATACTATGCTGCTATAAAATGATATATAGTATAGATAGATATGAGAGAGGTAGAGAGAGAGATGTGGAAAGATGCCAAAGAATTATTATTTAAAAAAACCAAGTTGAGGATAAATGGGTATGGTATGATTGCATTTGTGTATAAAAAGAGGCAGAGAAAAAAGCACATGCAACAAAAGAAAAAATAGAAATATAGAATCTCATCAAAATTAAGAAAATTTGTATTTCAAAGGACATCATAAAGAAAGTGAAAAGACAACCCATAGAATGGGAGAAAATATGTATAAATCATATATAGCACAAGGCACTTACATGTAGAATATATAAAGAACTTTTCCAATTCAACAATAAAAAGACAAATAACCCAATTAAAAATGGGCAAAGTATCTAAATAGACATTTCTCCAAAGACGTATACAAATGGCTAATAAGTACATAAAACAATGTTCAGCATTATTAGCCATTAGAGAAATGCAAATCAAAAACACAATGAGATTCGTTTTTACCCCCATCTGAATGGCTAAAATAAAAGGCATACAAGTGTTAGTGAGGATGTGGAGAATTGGAACCCTCATATACTGCTAACTAGGTTGTAAAATCATGCAGTCACTTGAAAAACAGGTTTTTTTCCCACAAAATGTTAAACGTAGAGTTTATCATATGCTCCAGCAATTGCATTCTTATGTGTATCCTCAAGAGAATTGAAAGCAGATGTTCACCCAAAACCTTGTACATTAGTGTTCACAGAAGCATTATTCATAATACAGGAAAGAGTGGACACTGAAATGTCTATCAACTGATGAATGGATAAACAAAATATAGTAAAGCCATGTATGGAATACTACATAGACATAGAAAAAAGTGGAAGATGATATACATGTTACACCATGGATGAAGCTTAAAAACATCATGCTAAGTAAAATGAGTCAGACACAAATGGCAATATATCCCATTTATATGAAATGTCTGGAACAGACAAATTCAGAGACAATAAAATAGACTAGAGGTTGCCGGGGACAACAGGGAATGGGGAGTGACTGATAATATGTATAGAGTATCCTTTCAGGGTAATGAAATGTTCTGAAATGAGATAGTGATGGTGACTTTACAAACTTGTGAATATACTAAAAACCATTGAATTGTACACTTGGAAAGGTTGAACATTAAAATATTTAAATCATATCTCAGTAAAGTTATTTTTAAAAGACAAATGAATAGACATGTGTGTACAGTTGACCATTGAACAATGCTGGGGTTAGGAGCACTGATTCCCCACACAGTCAAAAAAATCTGTGTATAACTTTTGACTCCCCCAAAACTTAACTACTAATAGCCTACTGTTGACTGGAAGTCTTACTAATAACAGAAAGAGTTGACCAACACACATTATGTATGCTATATATATTATGTACTGTCTTCTTACAATAATCTGGAGAAAAGAAAATGTTATTAAGAAAATAATAAGAAAGAGAAAACCCATTTACAGTAGTGTACTATATTATCAGAAAAAACTGCATATAAGTGAACCTACACAGTTCAAACCCATGTCTTTTTTTTTATTTATTTACTTTGAAAGAGAGAGAGCACGAGCTTGGGGGGGTGGGGAGAGAGAGAGAGAGAGAGAGAGAGAGAGAGAGAGAGAGAGAGAGAGTCAGAGAGAGAATCTCAAGCAGGCTCCCCACTGTTGGTACAGAGCCCTACGGGGGCTCAATCTCACGAACTGTGAGATCACGACCTGAGCCAAAACCAAGAGTTGGATGCTTAACTGACTGAGTCACCCAGGTGTCCTCAAAACCCAGGTGACTCTATGATCTGAATTCATTTATTAAACTTGGTAAAATTCAAGTGGGAAACAACTTTACTTGTTCTCCCCACTGGGCTTCACACAAGCTCTGCAAAATCTTCCTTTTTTGTACAACATCTTAGGCAGATCCCCTTAACTTTCCCCTGCCACTTTCATAAATTAACAAAAAGCCTCATTTATAGGTGACTAAGAGTCCAGTCCAGTCTGTATCAAGAATTTAATTTTAGCCAGTTCAAAGCTCCCCCCTCACTCTGCTAACCTTCTACCCTTTTATCCCTTCACCTTCTATTCCCTGTAGTGTCTGCTTTCATGGTGCAGTTATCATCTGGCAGGTGTTCAGATTCTGGCTCTTCTTTCTTGGGCTGCTTTTGTGAGCTCTCTGGACAACTCTCTCCATCCCCACTGCTCAGAGCCCTCCTTTGCACCGTGCTCTCCAGCAGGACCTAGCTTCTCAGATCCTACCCACATACCCTGACCCTGGGTGGCTGTAGGGGAAAGATCCTTTCAAGATGATTCAGCCCAACTACCTTCTCTGGCACCCATGTAGATCACAGAAAACTTCTGGAAGTACAGGTTTCTCTTCCAGTGCAGGGACTGTTCCTCTGTTCAGGGTTCAGAGGCTAGCCTCTCTCTTTTAATCTTTTTCAAAAATTCAGAAATAGAGACTGCATGTAATGGATATGTACACCAGAGAATAACAACATCAATAATAAATTAACATCTATATACACACCTCCCAGATACTTTCTTAAGAAAGAGAACATTGCCAGTTTCTTTGAATCCTTCTATTTCCCTCTAAGGTTGTATACTCTCCCCTCCCCTACAACAGGTAATTGTGAATTTTGTGCTAATTTTATATTTAATAATAGTTTCTGTCATATCTATTCATAAATATATGTATATTATTAAATGATATGTTGCTTAGCTGTGCCTACTTTTGAACGTTTATGAATGGAGTTAAACTCCAGACCCCGGAGACAGGTTGTCTGGTTTCAAATCAGGCCCCTCCCGGTTATGTGATCTTGCGCAGTTACTTAACCTTTCTATTCATCAGTTTCTGCATCGTAAACCAAAAGGTTACAATAGCAGTTACATCACTGAATTGTTCCAAGGATTAAGTAAATTAATATTTATAAAATACCTGGTCTGACACTAGTAATTACATGTTTAAAAATGTTTATGTATGTATTCTTCTATAACTTTTATAATGTTTTTTTTAATGCTTATATATTTTTGAGAGACAGAGACAGAGTGCAAGCAGGGGAGGGTCAGAGAGAGAGAGAGGGAGACACAGAATCCGAAGCAGGCTTCAGGCTCTGAGCTGTCAGCATAAATAATGTTTTATTTAACATCATTTTTTAAACTTTTATGAATTATACCCAAGGTTCATTTGTTAATTTCCCTATAACATTCTACCGTACCATAATTTATTTATCTTTTTTACTCTCCATTGGTATTCGAGATGTTTCCAGATTTAGGAGGCTATTTAAGACTTAGTCAAATCCTTTGATCACTTTTAAAATTTATCATTTTCTGGCTTTTTTGAAGTAAACTGTAGGAATACCTTACATATTGCATCCTAACCCATTGTCAGTTTTCTGTTACTAAATAACTTTCCACAGGTTTTTGCTCATCTTTACTCTTAATAATGTGCTTTTTAACTCAGCAACATTTTTTACATTTTGAGATACTTTTAGATCCACTGATAGTGTGTTTTGATAGAGAAGTTCTTAATTTTAAGGTAGTCAAATTTCTCAATCTTTTCCTTTACAGTTAGTGCTTAAAAAAATTTTTTTTAATGTTTATTCATTTTTGAGAGACAGAGAGACAGACCATGGGTGGGGGAGGGGCAGAGAGAGAGAGAGACAGACAGACAGACAGACAGAATCCAAAGCAGGCTCCAGGCTCTGAGCTGTCAGCACAGAGCCTGACAAGGGGCCCAAACCCATGGATGAGATCATGACCTGAGATGAAGTCAGTGGCTTAGCCAACTGAGCCACCCAGGCACCCCCAGTTCATGCTTTTTTGAATCTTGTTTAAGAAATTCTTCCCTGAGACCATGAATATCACCTTCTATATTATCTTCTAAAAATGTCCATAATTTTGCCTTTTATATTTACGTCTTTAAGACACCTGGATTTATTACTATTATTTTTAGTATGATGTGACATAACAATCCACTTTCACATTTTTTCTTATTCACAGTTTTCGTAGTACTTTTTATGGGAAATTCCTCCTTTCTCCACTCATCTCCACTGTCATTTCTGTCACAGATTAAAGGCCTACAAATTGTGGGTCTTTCTTTGAAGTTTGTAATCATATGTTTCTTTCTCCTCAACAAAAAATTGTGTCTGTTTATTGCCTATATACACAGATGTAATTGGCTTTTTTTAAAAAAAACATTAATATATGTTTTCACTCTCATGTGGATCCTGAGAAATTTAACAGAAACCCATGGGGGAGAGAAAGGAAAAAAAAAAAAAAAGAGGTTAGAGTGGGAGAGAGCCAAAGCATAAGAGACTCTTAAAAACTGAGAACAAACTGAGGGTTGATGGGGGGTGGGAGGGAGGGGAGGGTGGGTGATGGGTATTGAGGAGGGCACCTTTTGGGATGAGCACTGGGTGTTGTATGGAAACCAATGTGACAATAAATTTCATATATTGAAAAAAAATTAAAAAATTTTAACATTTATTTATTTTTTGAGCGACAGAGCAAGAAAGAGCTTGAGCAGGGGAGTGGCAAAGAGAGAGGGGGACACAGAATCTGAGGCAGGCTCCAGGCTCTGAGCTGTCAGCACAGAACCCAATGTGGGGCTCGACCCCATGAACCATGAGACCATGACCTGAGTCGAACTCAGATGCTTCACTGAGCCACCCAGGTGCCCCCGTAATTGACTTTTTAATAATGATTTCTAACTAGCAAACTTATAATAACAATTTTTTTGTATAGATCATTTTATGTTTTCAATAGTGACAATCATCTACAAATGATAACAGTTTTATTTCTTTCTTTCCAATCTTGATACATTTTATTTCTTTTTCTGGCCAGATTGCAGTGACTATAACCTCCAGGACCATGCTGAAAAGAGCCAGCAATGGGAATCCTTTCCTGTTTCTCATCTAGCACCATTAAGTAGGACACTAATTGTATTTTGTGTGTTTTGTGGAAATGTGTAGATATATTTCATATTATGTAAGCTCCTTTCTCTTCCTAGTTTATTAACAGCTTTTATAAAAAATGATTGTTACATGTTATATAATGCTTTTAAAAAATTTTTTTTTCAACGTTTATTTATTTTTGGGGGGACAGAGAGAGACAGAGCATGAACGGGGGAGGGGCAGAGAGAGGGGGAGACACAGAATCGGAAACAGGCTCCAGGCTCCGAGCCATCAGCCCAGAGCCTGACGCGGGGCTCGAACTCACGGACCGCGAGCTCGTGACCTGGCTGAAGTCGGATGCTTAACCGACTGCGCCACCCAGGCGCCCCTATAATGTTTTTTTAAAGCTACTATGCTAAGTTTTTCTTCATTAAAATTTTAATGTAAATAATTAGATATTCTAATATTGAATGAACTTTCTATTCCTATAATAAAATCAACTTTGACTTGATATATCAACCTTAATAATATATTGTAGGTCTAAATTTGCTAATATCTCATTTAGGATTGATTCTTTAGTCAGGAGGGAAATACAGGCTATAATTTCTCTCTCTCTCTCTCTTTTTTTTTTTTTTTTTGCATTCTTCTCTGAATTTGGTATCAAGTTCATACCATTTTCATTAAAGAGGTTAGAGAATGTTCCATTCTTTCTACTTTCTGGAAAGTTATGAATAATCAAAATTTTTTTAATATTTGATAGGACTTCTAAAACTATCTGGATCTAGTTTTCTTTATGAGACTATTTTGATCCAGTGATTGGATTTCTTTCATTGCTACATGATCATACACATGTTCTGTCTTGTTCCAATATAACTATAGAGATTTCTAATTTAGATTGGTAATTATATTTTTCTATTTTTATTTTTTTTTTAATTTTTTTTTCAACGTTTATTTATTTTTGGGACAGAGAGAGACAGAGCATGAACGGGGGAGGGGCAGAGAGAGAGGGAGACACAGAATCGGAAACAGGCTCCAGGCTCCGAGCCATCAGCCCAGAGCCGGACACGGGGCTCGAACTCACGGACCGCGAGATCGTGACCTGGCTGAAGTCGGACGCTTAACCGACTGCGCCACCCAGGCGCCCCGGTAATTATATTTTTCTAGAGATTTGTCTATTTTATATGTACTTCAACTTTTGTGCCATAAGGTTCTTTAGAATATTTAAAAATATCTGGTATTATGTTTTATTTTGTTCATTTATTCATTCCTAATACTTTTAAGTTATGCTCTTTATCTATTTTTTTAGTTTTTTAATTTTAATTCCTATTAGTTAACATACAGTGTTATATTAGTTTCAGGTATATAATGTAGTAATTCAACAATTCCATACATAACCTGGTGCTCATCACAAGTGCACTGCTTAATCCCCAATCACCTATTTAACCCATTGGCCCACCCATCTCCCCTCTGGTAATTTCAGTTTGTTGTGTATTATTAAAAGTCTATTTCTTGGTTTGTCTCTCTCTCTCTCTTTTCCCTTTGCTTGTTTTGTTTCTTAAATTCCACATATGAATAAAATCATATGGTATTTGTTTTCCTCTGACTTACTCAGCTAGTATTATACTCTCTAGCTCCATCCATGTTCTTGAAAATGGCAAGATTTCATTTTTTATGGCTGAATAATATTCTATTGTGTGTATATGCCACCTCTCCCTTATCCATTCATCAGTAGATGGACACTTGGGCTGCTTCCATACTTGGTGTTGTAAATAATGCTGTTATAAACATAGGGGTGCATGTATCCCTTTGAATTAGTGTTTTTGTAAATACCCAGTGGTGCGATTGCTGGATCATAGGGTAGCTCCATATTTAACTTTTTGAGGAGCTTCCATACTGTTTTCAACAGTGGCTCTGCCAGTTTGCATTCCCACCAACAGTGCAAGAGTGTTCCTTTTTCTTCATATCCTCACCAATACTGTTTTTTTCTTGTATTGTTGATTTTAGCCATTCTGACAGGTATGAGGTGGTTATCTCCTGGTGGTTTGATTTGCATTTCCCTGATGGTAAGTGACAATGAATATCTTTTCATGTGTCTCTTGGCCATCTGTATGTCTTCTTTATTTTATTTTTTTAATATTTACATTTTATTTTTTTTTTAATTTTTTTAACGTTTATTTAGAGACAGAGAGAGACAGAGCATGAACGGGGGAGGGTCAGAAAGAGGGAGACACATAATCTGAAACAGGTTCCAGGCTCTGAGCTGCCAGCACAGAGCCCGACGCCGGGCTCGAACTCACGGACCGCGAGATCACGACCTGAGCCAAAGTCGGCCGCTTAACCGACTGAGCCACCCGGGCACCCCATGTATGTCTTCTTCTTTTTTTTTTTTAATTTTTTTTTCAATGTTTTTATTTATTTTTGGGACAGAGAGAGACAGAGCATGAACGGGGGAGGGGCAGAGAGAGAGGGAGACACAGAATCGGAAACAGGCTCCAGGCTCCGAGCCATCAACCCAGAGCCTGACGTGGGGCTCTAACTCACGGACCGCGAGATCGTGACCTGGCTGAAGTCGGACGCTCAACCGACTGCGCCACCCAGGCGCCCCCCCGCCATGTATGTCTTCTTTAGAGAAATGTCTGTTCATGTCTTCTGCTCATTTTTTTTTTATTAAAAAAAAAAAAAAAAAACAGGCACCTGTATGGCTCAGTCGGTTAAGCAACCAACTCTTGATTTTGGCTCAGGTCATGATCTCATGGTTTTGTGAATTGAGCCCTGAATCAGGTTCTGCATGCTGACCATGTGCAGAATCTGCTTGGGATTCTCTCCCCCTCCCCTGCTCACACTCTCTGTCTCTCTCAAAATTAATAAACTTAATTTTTTTTTAATTTTTAAAAAAATATTTGAGAGAGAAAGATAGTGCAAGTGGGGAGAGGGGCAGAAGGAAAGAGAGAGAATCTCAAGCAGGCTCCATGCTGAGCATGGAGCCCACTGCAGGCTTGATCCCACAATCCTGGGATCATGACTTGAGTCAAAATCAAGAGATGGATGCTCAGCTGATTGAGCTCCCCCTGTGCCCTTCTTCTGCCCATTTTTAATTGGATCATTTGTTTTCTGGGTGTTGAGTTGTATAAATTCTTTATATGTTTTGAATACTAACTCTTTACTGGATATATCATTTGCAGATAATCTTCTCCCATTCTGTAGGTTTCCTTTAGTTTTGTTGATTGTTTCCTTTGCTGTACAGAAGCTTTTTGTTTTGGTGTAGTCCCAATAGTTTATTTTTGTTTTTGTTTCTCTTGCCTCAGGAGACACATCTAGAAAAAAGCTTGCTATGGCTGATGTCAAAGAGGTTACTGCCTGTGTTCTCTTCTAGGTTTTTTATGGTTTCAGGTCTCACATTTAGGTCTTTAATCCATTTCAAATTTATTTTTTTGTATGATAGAAGATCTGGTTCAGTTTCATTATTTTGCATGTAGCTGTCCAGTTTTCCCAACACCATTCGTTGAAGAGACTGTTCTTTTCCCATTGGATATTCTTTCCTGCTTTAGCAAAGATTAATTCACCATATAGTCATGGGTTTATTTCTGGGGTCTCTATTCTGTTCTGTTGATCTATGTGTCTATTTTTGTGTCAGTTCCATGCTGTTGTGATCACTACAGCTTTGTAATATAACTTGAAGTCTGAAATTGTGATGCCTCCAGCTTTGCTTTTCTTTTTCAAGGTTTGCTTTCATGGCCTTTTGTGGCTCCATACAAATTTTAGGATTGTTTGTTCTAGCTCTGTGAAAAAATGCTGGTGGTATTTTGATAGGGATTACATTAAATATGTAGATTGCTTTGGGTAGTACAGATATTTTAATAATATTTATTCTTCTAATCCATGAGCGTGGAATATCTATTTCTTTGTGTCAAATTCAATTTCTTTCATCAATATTTTATAGTTTTCAGAGTACAAGTCTTTTACCTCTTTGGTTAGGTTTACTCCTAGGTATCTTATGGGTGTTGCTGCAATTGTAAATGGGATTCTCTTCTTAATTTATCTTTCTGCTTCTTCATTATTGGTGTATAGAAATGCAGCAGATTTCTGCAACAGATTTTCAGGATATGTTGATTTTGTATCCTGCAATCATACTGAATTATCAGTTCTAGCAATGTTTTGATGGACTCTTTCAGATTTTCTATATATAATATCATGCTATCTGCAAATAGTGAAAGTTTTACTTTTTTCTTGCTGATTTGGATGCCTTTTATTTCTTTTGGTTGTGTGGCCCTTTTTCTTTTTGAGTAGAGCTTGTCAGTTGTATTAATCATTCCAATTTTGTGCCTAGCTGTCTCAGTCATTGGAGCATGTGACTCTTGATTTTAGGATTGTAAGCTTGAGACCCATGTTGGGTGTATAGATTACTTAAAAATAAAATCTTAGGGGCACCTGGGTGGCTCAGTCGGCTTAGGTCATGATCTCACAGTTTGTGAGTTCGAGCCCCGCATCAGGCTCTGTGCTGACAGCCCAGCGCCTGGAGCCTGCTTCAGATTCTGTGTCTCCCTCTCTCTCTGTTGCCCCCCAACTCATGTTCTGTCTCTGTCTCTCTGTCTGTCTCTCTCTCTCTCTCTCTGTCTCTTTCAAAAATGAAAATAAAGATTAAAAAAATTCTTTAAAAAATAAAAATAAACAAAATCTCAAAAAAATCATTCCAATTTTCTCTTTGTTGATACTATTTTGTTTTCTATTTTCATTTGTCTTTTCTTCACTGTATTCTTCCTTTTACCTTGAGTTTACTATGTTCTTTTTTCTAATTAGTTAAATTAGAAATGCTTAGAAAATTGCTTTTAAAAGTTAATTTTCAAATTTTCTTCATCTTAACAAGCATTTAAGACTATAAATGTACAAGATCTGATAAGTAGTTTTTACATTATTCTTCTCTTTTCATTATAATATTTCCAAATATCTATTAGAAGATTTTTTAATTTATAAAAGTTTCGTATTATTTAAATTATAACTTTGCTATTATTTTCTTCTTAATTGAATAATAATATAAAAATGGGGTATAAGATTTTAATTCTATCTTGGTTTCTTGAAATGGCATTAATTGAACAATTTATTATTTTTTTTTAGCTTTAATTATGTTTATTTTTTTCTTTGCTCACCATTCTACTTGTACCTCAAATATTTCTGGGATCATTTTCCTCTCTCAAGTTTATTTACTGAGTTTCGGTAGAATAACAAAGACTAACAGATGATATTAAAAGTAGAGGAAAGAAAATCCAGCAAACTTAGAAAGGAATGACCATCAGATTGACATCTGTCCCAAGAGTGATACAAAAACCAAAGGATATTGGAATGATATCTTCAAAATGTCCAGAAGAAACTTCTAGCAGATTCAAAGTTCTGTATCTCAGTGGAACTATCTTTCAAAAGTAAGAAAAAAGACAAAGACATTTCAAACCAAAACTGAAAAAAATTACTATAAACAGAGTCAAGATAACGGCTGAACATTTCTATTAATTATTAAAAGTCATACATTTTCAGGTCCAGGAACCAAAAGATCATAAGCAACATAAATCAAAATCGATCCAAAACTTTCTCATTCTTTCTAATCATTCTAGGTCCTAGAAGGGAGCACATACAAGCCTTTTTCACTCTAAACTTCACGTCTCTTAAGATCTCTTTAACTATATTTCATCTCTTTGTCTCCCATGCTACGTTTGTGTTATTCTTTTAGATCAATTTTTCCAAGTCTAACCTTCTTTCTTCAGCTAGGCATAACTTACTATTTGATCTATCCACTGTGTTTTCAATGTTAATTATAAAAACTTACATTTCTAGAGTTTCTGTGTTTGCTCCCTTTCAAATCTCACTAGCCATTTTCAAGTCTTTTTTTCTTCTTGTCTCTTATTTTCATTTGTTTGCTATTTCTTGAAGTATATCAAGAATGGTTATTTTGTATTCTGTGTCTGATAATTCTGTAACTGCAATTATTGCATATCTGATTTTTTTTTAATTGTTGGCTTAGAGTATTATGGACCATATAGGTGGAGCTCAAGTTTATAATTAGGAAATCTCAGGTGAGATACATATTTTTTCCCATTCTATTTAGATCCAAAGATAAAACATGTACAGATGGTCACAATCTCACATTGTGTGATGAGTATCATTCTTTCCAGATCTTGCTTTTAGCAGAGCTTTCTCCTGTCTAATGTTTCTCTGTACTCAGACTCCAGATTTCCCTCTTGTTCCTCATACAGATGGGTTACTAAACCCAGGTCTGTCCATGGTAATAGACAGATAGTCTTAGGGCCAATACCACCTCCAGTTCTCTTTTATGCCCACAGATTGAAACTTTGTTTCTGGCCTCAGTTCAACCCTACATTTAAGTTTAAAAAATTTTAAATACAGGTTTTTTTTAAAGGCTTTATATTTTTACTTATTTATTTTTTAAATATTTATTTTTGAGAGAGAGAGCAGGGACGGGGCACAGAGAGAGGGAGACACAGAATCCGAAGCAGGCTCCAGGCTCTGAGTTGTCAGTACAGACCCAATGAGGGGCTTGAACTCATGAACCACGAGACCATGACCTGAGCTGAAGTAGGATGCTCAACAGACTGAGCCACCCAGGTGCCCCAAGGCTTTATATTTTTAGAGCAGTTTTAGTTTCACAGCAAAATTGAGGTACAGACATTTCCCATATATCCTTTACATCCATACATGCATAGCCTTCCCTAGTATCAACATCCCACATGAGAGTGGTGTATTTGTTACAACTGATGAACCTACAAGAACACATCATTACCACCCATATTCCATAGTTTGTATTAGGGTCCACTCTTGATGTTGTACATTCTAAGGCAACAGCATGTATTTTCACTGTTCTAAAACAGAGTATTTTCACTGTTCTAAAAATCCTCTGTACTCTGCTTATTCATCTTTCCCTATCCCCAACCCCTAGAAACTATGATCATTAATGTCTCCATAGTTTTGCCTTTCCCACAAAGTTATGTAGTTGGAAATGTACATTATGTAGCCTTTTCAAATTGGCTTCTTTTACTTAGTAACATTCATTTAAGTTTCCTCCATGTCTTTTCATGGCTTGATAGCTCATTTCTTTTTAGCACTGAATAATATTCCATTGTCTGGATTTACCACTGTTTATGCATCCATCCATCCACTTAAAGACATCTTAGTTTCTTCCAAGTTTTGGCAATTATGAATAAAGCTGCTATAATATCTGTATACAGATTTCTGTGGGCACATAAGTTCTCAGTTCCTATGAGTAAATACCAAGGAGTACAACTGCTGGATCACATGAGTAAGAGTATGTTTAGTTTTAAGAAACCACCAGACTGTCTTTCTAAGTGGCTCTATCATTTTGCATTCCCACAAGCAATGAATGAGAGCGCCTGTTGTTCCACATCCTTGCCAGCCTTGGCGTTGTCAGTGTTCTGGATTCTGGCTATTCTAGTAGGCGTGTAGTGGTATCTCATTGTTTTCATTTGCATTTTCCTGATGACATGTGATTTAGATCATCTTTTCCTATGCTTATTTGCCATCCGTATACTGTACCTTCTTTGGTGAGGTGTCTGTTAAGGTTTTTGACTATTTTTTAAATTGGGTTATTTATTTTTTCATTTTGTCGAGTTTTAAGAGTTCTTTATATATTTTAAATTAACAGTCCTTTATCAGATGTGTCTTTTGCAAATATTTCCACCTGATCTATGGCTTGTCTTCTCATTTTCTTTATCTTATCTTTCACAGAACAGAAATTTTTCATTTTAATGCAGCCTAACTTATCAATTATTTATTTCATGGGTCACACCTTTGTTCTTTATCTCTATGTAAGTTTTTAGGATGTTTGATTTTTCCGAATGGGGATTTATCAGAGGTTTATCACTGAACTTCTAGTACACCATACAGCCAGAAACAGAAATCCTCCTGACTGGATTTTTCTAGGTAAGGTCAAACACTTGCCTCTGTTTACATTAATTCTAGTGGGCAATAGTCAACTTCTCTCATTTCTATCACCAATCTCTACTCCTGTCCTGTAACACTTGTTCAGCAGGTTTCTGTAGCTCAATAAGTATCAAAGTAGGCAGGTGAGGAGGAAAGGGAAAAAGACTATATAGCATGTAGGTCCTTCTCCTGCAAGACACCCCTATTCTCAAAAATTACATTTCTTGATGCACTTCTTATTTGGCTTGTTATAAGACAGAAGTATACATAGTATTAATGCTCTTAAAAGACTTCACGTTCCAATTTCTCTAGCCTATATAGGCTGGAAATAGGAGATGGCTATAGAACTACCTAACCATAATCTACACAGCACATTGCTTCCGATCACTTATATTTTTCACCTGTGATTCTCAGCTTTGGGGCCCTAGTAGAAACCAGGAGAAGAACCTTTCAAGGTAAAATATATATGCATTCACACAGTAGTATGAGTATATATGTATAGCTCATCTCTGAAAGTCAAAACATAAAACAGATAATTGTGGCTATCTCTGGGAAATGTGAATACTGAGTTGATAGGAAGGGCTATTGCTTTCCATCATATCATTTTACATTGCTTAATTTTTTTTACCATGAGCATCTTTCAAGTTTATTATTTAAAATGTCTTGAAGAAGACTCAACTTTTAAAAATTTTTATGAAGAAATGGGTCAGTTTTATCAAGAATTGTGAGAAGTAAAAGGAGATATGTTTTATTTATAAAAGTTCATTTACCAGACAGTTATTTTCCATTTACTTATGTGTTAAACACTGGGAAATGTAAATATAAATAAGTCCCACAAAGACAACTTATAATCTAGTATAGGAAATAGACTTGTACGTAAATAATTCAAGGGAGTCAACCACTGCATTGAAAATGGGAAAAGTGAGTGTGTCTGAGATTTCAAATTAGAAAATATGTCTGTTCTGCACTGGAAATTCTATTCCACAGGTAAACCTTCTGTGTCATAAAGATGTTGAAGGATGGCACAAAAACAGACACATAGACCAATGGAATAGAATAGAAACCCCAGAACTAGACGCACAAAAGTATGGCCAACTAACCTTTGACAAAGCAGGAAAGAACATCCAATGGAAAAAAGACAGTCTCTTTAACAAATGGTGCTGGGAGAACTGGACAGCAACATGCAGAAGGTTGAAACTAGACCACTTTCTCACACCATTCACAAAAGTAAACTCAAAATGGATAAAGGACCTGAATGTGAGACAGGAAACCATCAAAAGCCTAGAGGAGAAAGCAGGAAAAGACCTCTCTGACCTCAGCCGCAGCAATCTCTTACTTGACACATCCCCAAAGGCAAGGGAATTAAAAGCAAAAATGAACTATTGGGACCTCATGAAGATAAAAACCTTCTGCACAGCAAAGGAAACAATCAACAAAACTAAAAGGCAACCAACGGAATGGGAAAAGATATTTGCAGATGACATATCGGACAAAGGGCTAGTATCCAAAATCTATAAAGAGCTCACCAAACTCCACACCCGAAAACAAATAATCCAGTGAAGAAATGGGCAGAAAACATGAATAGACACTTCTCTAAAGAAGACATCCAGATGGCCAACAGGCACATGAAAAGATGCTCAACGTCGTTCCTCATCAGGGAAATACAAATCAAAACTACACTCAGATATCACCTCATGCCAGTCAGAGTGGCCAAAATGAACAAATAAGGAGACTATAGATGCTGGAGAGGATGTGGAGAAACGGGAACCCTCTTGCACTGTTGGTGGGAATGCAAACTGGTGCAGCCACTCTGGAAACAGTGTGCAGGTTCCTCAAAAATTTAAAAATAGACCTACCCTATGACCCAGCAATAGCACTGCTAGGAATTTATCCAAGGGATACAGGAGTACTGATGCATAGGGGCACTTGCACCCCAATGTTTATAGCAGCACTCTCAACAATAGCCAAATTATGGAAAGAACCTAAATGTCCATCAACTGATGAATGGATAAAGAAATTGTGGTTTATATACACAATGGAATACTACGTGGCAATGAGAAAAAATGAAATATGGCCTTTTGTAGCAACGTGGATGGAACTGGAGAGTGTGATGCTAAGTGAAATAAGCCATACAGAGAAAGACAGATACCATATGGTTTCACTCTTAAGTGGATCCTGAGAAACTTAACAGAAACCCATGGGGGAGGGGAAGGAGAAAAAAAAAAAAAAGGTTAGAGTGGGAGAGAGAGCCAAAGCATAATAGACTCTGAAAACCTGAGAACAAACTGAGGGTTGATGGGGGGTGGGAGGGAGGGGAGGGTGGGTGATGGGTATTGAGGAGGGCACCTTTTGGGATGAATCCTGGGTGTTGTATGGAAACCAATTTGACAATAAACTTAATATATTGAAAAAAAAAAGAACAAAGTAAAGGTCACTTAATGTCAATATCACCACAAAGAGAGATAATATATGGCTGAATGAAATCATTGCTGTATTGAGTGAAATTATATGTAGAATACAAACCAAATGTTGACATCTGTATGGCACATATATGAAGGAGAAGGGCTTGACAATTTTATTTTGTTACAGAAAATCTATGCCATTAATGGATTTCCCTTTTATTGTACAAAGAGTCCTTCAACATCTTTTTTTTATGCTTGTTTTCTCTTTTCTATTGATTTTATTTATTTATTATTATTATTATTATTTTGCAAATATCTTTGTATTTTGTTCTTTATAAAATAATTTGCTGGTAGTTCAGTGCTTCTTATACCTGATTTCATAGGTTTCTTAGCCAAGATGTGGCTTATAAATATTTACTTTAAAAAAAGGAAACTTTAGGGGCACCTGGGTGGCTCAGTTAGTTTATGTCCGACTTTAGCTTAGGTCATGATCTCATGGCTTGTGGGCTCCAGGCCCACGTTGAGCTCTGAGCTGATAGCTCAGAGCCTGGAGCCTGCTTCAGATTCTGTGTCTCCCTCTCTCTCTCCGCCCCTTCCCTGCTCGCACTTTGTCTCTCTCTCTCCCTCCCTCCCTCTCTCTCCCTCCCTCTCTCTCTCTCTCTCTCTCTCTCTCTCAAAAAAAAAGGCAACTTTATGGAAAAGGCAAATCTTTGGAGATGGTTTAAAAAGATCAGTATTGGGGCGCCTGGGTGGCTCAGTCGGTTAAGCGTCCGACTTCAGCTCAGGTCATGATCTCGTGGTCCGTGAGTTCCAGCCCCGCGTCGGGCTCTGGGCTGATGGCTCAGAGCCTGGAGCCTGTTTCCGATTCTGTGTCTCCCTCTCTCTCTGCCCCTCCCCCGTTCATGCTCTGTCTCTCTCTGTCCCAAAAATAAATAAACGTTGAAAAAAAAATTTTTTTAAATAAAAAAAAATAATAAAATAAAATAAAAAATAAAAAGATCAGTAGTTGTCAGGGGTCAGGGAGAAGAAAGGAGCAATAAATAGGGGAAGAATGGGAGTTTTAGGCCAGTTAAACTATTCTGAATGATACTGTCATTATACATTTCTCAGAACAAAGAATGTACAATACAAATGATCCCTAATGTAAACTCTGGACTTTGGTTAGTAATAACGTATCAATATTGTCTCATTGATTGTAACAAATGTTCCAGGCTAGTGCAAGATATTAACAATAAGGGAAACTGTGGAGGGTGGAGGAGGTGTATGGGAACTCTACTTTCCACTCAATTTTTCTGTAACATAAAACTATTCAAAGAATAAAATCAATTAATTAAAAAAAATAAAAGGCAACTTTAAATTTAAGTTACCCCTGAAGTGTTGTGTGCTGCTTTAGATACAAATGCTTCCATTTAATAATAAAAGGCATCAATGTTGCCTTTTTCTGTGCAAACCTGATTGTGTTTTAAACAGAAGGCTGCCAATCTCTTCTGAAAGTTTGATAAAGTGTATAACAACTTTTTCGCTGGTATCTAGATGTAAATGGACAGCGAGAGCAATACAATTTACTTTTCCTATATGCACCATCAAAATACCTATTCTCGGGGCACCTGGGTGGCTCAGTTGGTTAAGTGCCCGACTTCGGCTCAGGTCACGATCTCCCGGTCCGTGAGTTCGAGCCCTGCGTCGGGCTCTGTGCTGACAGCTCAGAGCCTGGAGCCTGTTTCAGATTCTGTGTCTCCCTCTCTCACTGCCCCTCCCCCGTTCATGCTCTGTCTCTCCCTGTCTCAAAAATAAATAAACGTTAAAAAAAATTAAAAAAAAATTGCTATTCTCACATTTGAAGTTTAGCTACTGGGTGCAGTCACCACACTCAAATTCATTTGTCCCAGTATGTAAAAATTCCCATTCTAAAGGGACTATTTTGGAAGATGTCATTTTCACTTTTTCTCTCATAAAGCCTGTTGGAAACACATTTCTTCTAAAAAATCTTTTCTGACACTACACTTTACTCAATCACTGCCTGACTTTCTGAATAGTCCTCACTCTTCTCTTATTTCTGACTTCTCTTTGCAGCTAGAAATAATAGCACAAATCCCTTACAGGAATACTCGCTTTATTATGCTTCATAGATTTTTTTTTTCTTCACAGATTTGTTTTACAAATTGAAGCTTTGTGTCAATCCTGCATCAACCAAGACTAATGCTGCCATTTTTTCCCAACAGCATTTGCTCACTTCATGCTTCTGTGTCACATTTTGGTAACTCTAAGCATATTTCCAACTTTTATATTTTTACACTTGTAATGGTGATTTGTGATCAGCGATCTTTGATGTTACTATTGTAATTAGTTTAGGATGTCCCAAATTGCACACGTATAAGACAGCAAACATAAGAAATGTGTGTGTTCTAACTGCTCCATATTCCCTGAGACACAACAATATGGAAATTAGGACAATTAATAACCCTACAACGGCCTCTCCGTGTTCAGGCAAAGGAGTCACACGTCTCACACTTTAAATCAAAAGCTCGAAATGATTAAGCTCAGTGAGGTAGGCATGTCAAGAACTGAGACAGGCTGAAAGCCAGGCCTCTTGTGCTGAACAGATAGCCAAGTTATGAATGTAAGGGAAAAGTTCTTGAAGGAAGTTACAAGTGCCTCCAGTGAACACAAGAATGATAAGAAAGTGAAACAGCCTTATTGCTGACATGGAGAAAGTTTGAGCGGTCTGGATAGACGACCAAACTAGCCACAACATTCCCTTCAAAGGCCAAAGCCTAATCCACAGCAAGGCCCTGGCTCTTCAATTCTGAGAGCTGAGAGAGTTAAGAAGCCGCAGAAGAAAAGTTGGAAGCTAGTAGACGTTAGTTCACGAAATTTAAGGAAAGCCATGTCTGTAACAGAAAAATGCGAAGTGAAGTAGCAAGTACTGATGTAGAAGCTGCGGCAACATTGAGACAAGACCCTCCACCAGCAAAAAGGTTACGTGTGGCTCACTGAAAGTTCAGAGGATGGTTAGCATTTTTTAGCAGCAAATAAAGTATTTTATTTTATTTTTATTTTATTATTTTTTTTAATGTTTATTTATTTTGGGGACAGAGAGAGACAGAGCATGAATGGGGGAGGGGCAGAGAGAGAGGGAGACACAGAATCGGAAACAGGCTCCAGGCTCTGAGCCATCAGCCCAGAGCCCGATGCGGGGCTCGAACTCCCGGACCGCGAGATCGTGACCTGGCTGAAGTTGGACGCTTAACCGACTGCGCCACCCAGGCACCCCTCAAATAAAGTATTTTAAAATCAAGGTTTATACACTGGTTTTTAGGCATAATGCTATTGCACGATTAACAGTACAGTATAGTGTAAACACAGATTTTATACGTACAGGGAAACAAAAGAAAATCATTTCACTGGCTTTATTGCAATATTTGCTTTATTGCAGTGGTCTGGAACTGAACCACAGTAACTCCAAAGTATGCCTTACTTTGTGCCAGACCCTCTGTGTGCTAAGCATTTTACTTACATTAATTTAATCTTCAAGGCGACCCTTCCTAGTAGGTAGTGTGATTTCTATTTTACTAAAACTGAAGAAAGCCAGGACTATGAAATAGGTTTTGTACGACACTATCAGTCTTCTGCTTTCAAGGACTTTAGTGTAATTTTGTGTTTGGCTTGTACTATTTTAATGCGAACCCCCTTATATGTTGTTGTACTATACTGTAAATTTAAATCCTTGCCTATGTGCATGTTGTATAACTCCAAGGAAATGGTCAAGTTTGAAGATAAAGCACGGTGAATCCTTTTTCTCTTACCTAAAGCTTCCCTTCTCCAATGAATTCCCAGCCTTGTATTTAGTCCTCAACAAATATTGACAACCATCTCTCAAACCATTTTTTAAAGTGTTTATTTATTTATTTTGAGGGAGGGGGTAGGGGCAGAGAGAAGGGGAGAGAGAATCCTGAGCAAGCTCTGCACTGTCAGCCCAGAGCCCAATTCAGGGCTTGATCTCATCAACCACGAGATCATGACCTAAGTTGAAACCAGGAGTCGGATGCTTAACCACTTAACCAGCTAAGCCACGCAGGTGCCCCTCTAAAACCATTTTTTTAGTGCTGAGCACTATTCATGACTTGGCGCTTTGTGTGTCTGTGTGCTCATTTAAAATTTGTCATTGCAGCCAAATTGCCTTCCAGAGAGGTTGCTATCAATTTATAGGTAGTATAGTGTAATGGTTAAAAGCATTGACTTGGGAGTCACTAACTGTGCAACCTTGGTATAAATCACTAGATTGTGCTGTCCTTCAATTCAACTGTAAAATGTGAATGACAATATAGCAGCTACCCACAGGGTTACTGGGATGATTAAGGGAGTTAACATGTATGAAGACTACTTGGCACATTGCAAGAAGTGTATAAGAGCAACTCAACCATTGTTGGCACTTGAGATTCTATCAGAATGTCATTATTGTTATCAACAACCTGATGGGTATAAAATTCTGTTGACTTATTTTTTTTTGAAATTATTATGCAATGTATTTAAACAAAAAGGTCTAGTAATTGTTTTATTTATTTACTTATTTTTTATTATTTAAAAATTGTTTTAAATTTTTTTAAATTTATTTTTGAGAGACAGAGACAGAGCATCAGCAGGGGAGGAGCAAAGAGACAGGGAGACACAGAATCCGAAGCAGGCTCCAGGCTCAGAGCTGTCAGCACAGAGCCCGATGTGGGGCTCAAACTCAGGAATCATGAGATCATGACCTGAGCTGAAACAAGATGCTTAACCAACTGAGCCACCCAGGTGCCCCAAGTAATTGTTTTATTTTGCATTTTCCTAATTACTAGTAAGGTTGAGCATCTTGTGGTTTTTTGTTTCTTTGTTTCTATTCTGTGAATGATCAGTTCATAGCCTTTGCTCATCTTGTAAAACTTGTTTTATGTTTTCATACTGATTTGTGTTTTAGAATACATTTGGGGTACTAATCCTTTGTAATAAATATAGCAGTATTTTTTTTTTAGTTGTTACTTATCTTTTAACTTTGTTCAAGATGTCTTTTTGTTTGCAGTTTTAAAATTTTATGTACTTACGTTAGTTAAACTTTTCCTTCAGGGTTTTCAATTCATGTCATATATTTTATGTTTTCTTCAATATTTACACAACATGGTTTTTTATATGTGGGTATTTAATACCCTAGGAATTTTTGTGAATGGGGAGAGGGAGGCCCCAGCCTCCCTGCCCCCACCCAAATGGTTAAGTATTTCCACATGAATGATCTGGAATTTGATCATCTGTCCAGGCTTGAGTGCTTGCATTCCTCATCCCTCCAAATCTGCTCTATTGCTTCTGTAGTGACTTCTTCAAAAAAGTAGGGTAGATAATCTTATCAATTCTTTCTTGGCTTTAGTTTTCCACCTTGCATATGGAAACTGACCTTGAGGAAGGTTGTGAACATCAAGCTGAGTACCACTGAAAGGCAGCTTGAGATGGGAAGGTGGTGAGTAAGTAGGCAAACAAGTCATTGTTTTAGCTTTGCTCCCATAAGAAATTGCATAGATCAGGAGGTTTAAATAACCGTAGTTTATTTCTCACATTTCTGGAGGCTGGGAAATCCAAGATCAAGGTGCTGGCCAATTTGAGTGCCTGATGAGAACTCTCTCTCTGGCTTGTAGTTGGCTGCCTTCTTGCTGTGACTTCTTTGTGCACAATGGGAGAGAGAGAGAGCAAGCTCTCTGGTGTCGTCGTCTTCTTCTTCTTCTTCTTCTTCTTCTTCTTCTTCTTCTTCTTTTCAGTTTATTTATCTATTTTTAGAGAGAGAGCATGAGCACACAAGCAAGTGGGGAATGGTAGATAGAGAGAGGAAGAGAGAATCCCAAGCAGGCTCTGTGCTGTCAGTGCACAACCCAACACGGGGCTCAGTCTTACCAACTGTGAGATCGTGACCTGAGCTGAAATCAAGAGTTGGACACTTAACCAACTGAGCCACCCAGGTACCCCTCTGGTGTCTTTTCTTATAAGGACACTAATATCATCATGAGAGGCCTACCCTCTAAACCTAATTATCTTTCAAAGCCTCCATCTCCAAATGCTATTACACAGGGGGTTAGGACTTCAATATATGAATTTGGTGGGGGGGGGGGAGGGGTAGATATAAACTTTCAGGCCATAACAGTCATTCTTACAGGTCAGTGGGTCACCTGTTGGTCATACCTTTCTATCTCAGACAGCCTTCAAGGCTGAGTTGATTTCAAAGGAGGGAATGAATGTCTTCTTGACATTTCAGAGCAACCTCACACAGACTGGAGATGCTGCCATTCTCTGAACCTGAGGTTAGCCCATCAGAAAATAGAAGGTGTGCTACTTCTGTGTGCCCACAGTAATTGGCCCAGTGTAGACAGCATCATCTTAGTGGATTTGGGATTACCACTAGGCTCCACTTTCCAGCAGGAATGGCATATAGCATAGTGCCCATTATGGCTGGGATATCAAGGAGCATCATACCCATTGTCACTCACAGGTACCAGCTGGATTTCCCTCTCAATGTCCATCTCCTCCAGCATCAGATTCGTGCTGAATACCACACACTCTGGTGACACAGTAGGGGCTTCATACACATGGTCTGGGCACTGCCATCCTGGCCTTGGCCTCCACCTCAGGCATGGAGTCCCACAGGAAGGTGGGGGGCCCCAGCCTGTAAACATATTACATTTCAAAATTATCCACCCACCAGTAAAAACAAAACAAACTAATTTGGTATTTAGATTCATTAAGAAATTAAAATAATTAGAAAATATTATTACTGACGTATGATGTTGCCAAATGAAAACATCACATATGCATTAAGTAGGAGTATAAGGAGCTATAAGGAGCAACAAAAGATAGTAACATATTATGGTTCATATGTTAGCACTCTTTTCTGTGTAAACTCATGAAATTTTATTTATATTTAGCATTTGCTTCTAAATCTAA
Organism: Felis catus; assembly: GCF_018350175.1. Taxonomy (NCBI): domain Eukaryota; kingdom Metazoa; phylum Chordata; class Mammalia; order Carnivora; family Felidae; genus Felis; species Felis catus. Next base: position 67,108,789 of record NC_058374.1, on the reverse strand, counting down.
ACTCTCAGGTCAGAATATGATAGGTATTTGGTGTGGTGAAATTTTCCAACTCTTTTTTGTATGTTATGCTGAATTATTTCCTAAATTTAAACATAGCAGAATCAAAATAAAACCCATGGGCACATCTGCATACCCTGTGCATGCAGTAAAGGCTACTGCAACTTAATTGATAAAGCCATGCTCCATGAAGAGCGGCTAGTGTTTCCTTAACTGAAGTTCATGTTCATTAATATTTGGGTTTAAGCAAAGTACCATTCATTCATCCTTTTGCTCAGTGAATACTTATTGAGCATCTACTTTGTGCCATTGCACCATAGCAGGCATTGGGAACAAAGCAGTGTACAATAGACATGGTCCATGACCATAGTCAAGTCTGTGGA